>NC_067149.1:68222621-68510121 GCF_903995435.1 Acomys russatus | reverse complement strand
AAAACTGAGGCGGGATTGGGAAGCTCTTGGTTTAGGTCTTTGTTGTTTTCTGGAGACTTTCCCAACTGGGTGGACTTGTGTTGCCCGTCAGTACCTCGCCTGTCAGCTTCCCCAGAGTGAGTGGGGCTGGTCAAGGCCCCTTTGAGCATATGATGATGTCATGCAGGTTTAGTTTCCTAAGACACTGTTTCTCTTTAGAATTTTACCACATTTAACTCAGCAGAAAAACTGGGCATCTAATATATATATATATATGAGGAATATTCAACAATTTTATTTGAGATATTTGAAAAGCATTAATTTTATCCACGGAAAATTTAATTGAATACCAAGCTCAAATTAATTCAAAGTTAACTGAATAACAAACTGGGCCTCCACAGTCTGTGTTTTGTTACAAGTATTTTTTTAAATCAAAAAATAAAACTTAAAATAATTCCCAGTGACCCTGTATTTCACATTTTAGAAGCAGTTGATCACAAGGCTGAATGTAAACGGTTCGGTGGGCTTGTGGGCACAAAGGGGCGATGGCAGTGCAGACGTCTACAGTTCATGGCGGGGAAACACCACTCTCACCTCTGCCTCTCCCACTGTAGAATAGTCACCTCAGGATGAGGAAAATGAGATGACGTCAGGAGGGGCTCAATCTCTTAGTCAGCAGCAGCTCAGGCATAGGTTTGGCGGGGATCTAGAAGGTACATGATTTTTGCATTTATATGTCTCATCCCTCTGGCTCTGATATTTTAGCTTTAAATTTTTAACTCTAATTTTTAATTACGTAATACGTACATGCTTATTGTGGGCTTGTGCACGTGCGTATACGGCCTGCAGAAGCCAAAAGAGGGTGCCATATCCTTGGATCTGGGGTTACCGGCAGTTGCCGGGAGCTGACCCGGGGCCTCTGCAAGAGCCTCACGTGCCCTCAGCTGCTGAGCCACCTTTCCAGCCCCAGACTCCAGTGTCTTCAGCCTTTTTGTTGTTCCATTTGAGATGGGGTTTTGTGTAGCCCAGGCTGGCCTCAAACTCACTATGTAGCCAAGGCTGGCCTTCAGCTACTTATCCCCCTGCTTTCACCTCCCAAACACTGGGGTTATGAGCAAACCCCGCCATACCCACCCCTCCTATGTGTCAACCCTCTGTCAAGACATGACAGGTTGAGTAACAGACAAGGTCAGAAGGAGCCAGGAGGCCCCAGGGTAGGCTGATCTGCAGGTCTTCCCAAAGCTTTCTGCGTTACAGTGTTGTTTAGTTATTTAGGAGAAGTGGGAAGAGTTGGGTGTCTGTTAAACATTGCTTGGTAGATGCGTCCATTGACACCTTTCTGATCACAGACATGGATTCTCTTTTCTGGAAACACTAAGCAAACCCTGCCCACACTTACTGACATCTTACCATAGACTTTCCCCCTGTTGCTTCAAACCCAGCACATTGTTAGGAGCATTACCATTTAAAATATAGATAATATGATAGCATGTTAAAGGCAGGCTCTCACTGCATAACCCAGGCTGGCCTCGCATTCCCAGGTTGCTCTCAGACTCACAGGCATCCTCCTGCTGAGTCAGATGCTGGGACTGCAGGCCCGGGAAACTGCTAAGTCTCTCGAGCTCCCATGCACTTGTGCTGCAGTGCATGCTGTGCAGGCATTCCATGGTGCCCACTGCGCTGCGGTGCAGGGACTCGGGTTTTCAGGTAATGTGACTGTGTGGGGCTTCCCACCGGGGGTACACCCGAGTCCACAGTCCTGGGTCTTATGGCTTTATGTTTAAAGGATAAGATCATTTTAACTAGGGAGCTGGAGAGATTGGCTCAGGGGTTAAGAGCACTGTCTGCTCTTCCAAAAGGTCCTGCGTTCAATTCCCAGCAACCACATGGTGGCTCACAACCATCTATACTGTGATCTGATGCCCTCTTCTGGCGTGAAGGTGTACATGCAGATAGAGCACTCATAGATAAAATAAATAAATACATCTTTTTAAAAAATCATTTTGCCCATCAGTATTATCGAGTCCTATGGTGCATAGATGCCCATCAGTGAAGGGGGCCCAGGGACCACTGACTACCTTCCCCTAATCTGCATAGATCGGATCGAAGAGATTTACTGCAGAATCACCTTTGCTGGTACTCTCGAAGGATGGAAAAGGAACCAAGAAAAAAAAAAATACCTTTACCCTCCCATCTTATAATATGCTTTGCAAAATAAGTGACAGTCACTTCAGAGGTACTTCTGTGTCAGGTTGCAGGTGTGTCACATACACTATTAGCTCAGCAGGGCCCGTGTGTTGATGGTGGCATCTGTTGACTATCCACACCCTTGTCTCGTTGCTTCCTAGACAACCCCGCCCTGTTCTGGGTCTCCAGGCACATCTCCCTCTGGGGGAGCATCTCCTTCAACCTGGCTGTGTTCATCAACCTGGCTGTGGCTCTCTTCTACCCGTTTGGGGATGACGGCGATGAAGGCAAGTGCTCATCTTTCTGCAAAGATGAATGCCTGAAAAAAAAAAACCACAAAAACTCTTGAATTATATTCCTTGGTGCTCCAGAGATTCAAAATAGAGATGCTTAGTTCTTATTAAATATGCTTTCTGTATTTATTGGGAGTGTAGAGGTGCAAGTGGAGTGGACAGGAAACTGTGGCCAGTAGAACTGTTGTTTTACCAATATTTTATGAGTAGCCTCACTAGAGCTAAGTACTGAAAAATGAAGTGGTGGGATTTATTGGTCACACCTGGTTAGTATGATCGAACATATTTTATATTGCATTATCTCAGTGATATAAATGAGTCTTATGCACAAGCATTTTGGCGCAATAGTAACAGGTACATGTTAGTTTCTGTCTTTGCTGGGGCTTTTGTGATAAACATATGTTGTGGGTCTATAACACTTTATAATATTTACAGTCAGCCTTAGAGCTGCACAGCACAGGGCGGGCTGTGACGATGGGTGACGAGGGACACTGGCCGACAAAGGCAAAGACGGGAACTTAGCGTGAAGTGGGCGGTCCTATGGGAATAGGGTGGGGTTTCCGGAAATGGTTGTGTAGACAAATTTCTTGGGGGAAAAAATTGTTACAGGCCTGGCTGTAGTCGGGATAGGAACTTTGGAGTGGGTTAGAGGCAAACATGAGAGAAGTCAGCGAATAGTAACCTCGGAGCGCCCTCACGGCACAGAACATTTAATGGGGTGCACATCTAAGTTAATGTTGTTCATGGATTTTGGGGAGTAGTTACAGGTGTCTGGCAGAATTTTTGTAATTTTAGATGCATTGGCCCTTGATGAGTACAAAATTCATTGAAGCATATGCACGGGTCCCCCAGAGTTTTGATGCTAGCCCCAAAGCTTTGATCATCAAAGCACTCAAGGTGTTTTGTGTCAGTCAGTGTTGTGGTGGAAACAGGTGTGGATGAATAAGCAAGCCATCGTTATGGGATATTTGCACAGGAAGTTGTGGGGAAGCCTCCACGTTGTTGTTTTCCTCCTGCCTGTGCCATCCTCTGGGCATGAGTTTGAGGTCCTGCTACCTGTCAATCCATCCAATAACATGGAGCCCGGCTCCACAGAGCTTTATTTCCTGATGACAAAATAGCCCAACACAATTTGTAACTTATATCAGTCTTCACGTATACACAGCCATATTCCTACACTCATATGTAGACCCATGATGTGTTTTAGCACATGAAGCTTACTCACATGTCAATATGTGTACATGTTTTAACACTTAAGGCACATATCTATTTTATAGAATGTAAGTATTGTACAGGTCAGTTTCTATTTTTTTTTTACATTTAAGTATTTATCTATTTGCCGTGTGTGATTTTATATATATATATATATATATCAATAATGTTATCATGTGTGTCATGGAGCTTCGTGGTGAGTGAATGCCTTCAGCAGCTGAGCAGTCTTGCTGGCCTGGCCTGGATTCTACTGAGGAATACATGGCGTGACAGTTTGACACAAACAGAACAAAGGAAATGCTGACCCAGCAGAGCTCCATGCTTGACTTTTCATGACCGTTAATCGTGAATTTGACTTCAGGTTCCCAAGCGACGTGCATTTATCAAAGGCTTTTCACAGATCCCTCCCCCGGGGCAGAATGTTCTCAAACCTGATACACAGACCGTTAGCTAATGCGTATTTATGTAGCCTGAAATCAACTCACAAACCTTCTGGACATGCAATGAAGCGTAATGCATTCTAAAATGTTTCCTTGTGGTACAGGTGAGTGGGTCGTTCAGAGACTCCAGGCACCACGGGTCAGTCTGCGTATGAAGCTGGGATTTCTGTGTTTTGTCTCTGTGTTCCTGGTGACCAGTAACCTGTCCACATTTTCCAGGTACACTGTCCCCGCTCTTCTCCATCCTTCTTTGGATCGCAGTGGCCATCTGCACGTCTGTGCTGTTCTTCTTCTCCAAGCCTGTGGGCATCCGGCCATTTCTTGTGTCTGTCATGCTCAGATCAATATACACCATTGGCCTGGGGCCGACGCTGATACTTCTCGGTGCTGCCAACGTAAGTACATTGCTTCGCTCCGTATCTTCGGGAATCCCGACGCACTGGGTGTGAGCATATTCTAACCGTGTGCTCTCTTATTCATGCGTACACAGTGAGGTCTGGTTTGTTACGACTCTTCATCAACAAGAGTATCGTTTGCACATGCTTCAGTTCATAGAGAAGGAACAGAAAGATGAGAGGCATGTTGGTATAGTTAAGTTGCCTTGCAGTGTGACCCAGCTCTGCCGTCTACTTCACCAGTTTTAACGTCCTTTCTGTGCCATGCTGCCATCATTGAGAAAATGACCCAGCCACTGTTAACACCCGAAAGTGGGTTCTAAATCATCCTGAAAGATTAAATTATGTTCAGTAGAACTTAGGAAGGGCCTTCTATCAAGTGACTTAGGAGGAGGCAAAAGAATGCTAGACAAAATAAGCTGCAAAATTGGGCTCCTTTTGTATGAGAAAATCCTATGAACTTACAGAAGACATGGGTGAGATTGTTTTCCTATTTCACCAAGCTTTAGTACATTAGAACAAGAAAACATCTTATGATGTGTTAGTTTAGTAAGTGTAGAGTGAGCAAACTGGAGGTATCATGCCAAGAAGCAAAGGAGAGATCTGTAGAAATAACTTAAACAAACTACCAAAAACTCTGTGCTAATGTTGTGTAAGGCATATCTGCAGATGGATATGAAGAAAGTGTAAATCATCAAGTTGATGAACTAACAAATGGTCAGAGGTGACATGGCCATTGCTGTACCTACCTGATTAACACTGCCTGTAACTGTCGCTGGGTCCTAACTCAACATCCTGTGCCCCGAGTCTTAGCTGGATCATCTCCTGTGCTACCTTAGGTAGGCACCTAGGAGAGTAACTGGTTGTCACATACCTGGGTATCACAGGGCTCTGTAAAATTTTTTGAATGAACCAATTAATGAGCAAGTGAATGAATGAGTGGCCAATATTTGTTGAAGATAAATAAATTAGTTAACCAACTTTGAAGGGTTACCAAGATGAGACAGTATAGTCAAGTCTACGTTTTCAGTGGTTGACTTTGATTTTTATCACAGTTCTTCAAATGTTGGGCAGTCCACAGCTCCCAGCTCTTAGAATGTTAAAAATAAAACAAAACACCAAGTTTTCAGTGACTGCCAGTGAAGGAAAGTGTACAGGAAGTCCATGGGCAGAGGTTTTGAAAAGTACCAAACACACTCTTCTCTGGTCGCATGGGGCTGGAGCTGTTATGATAGAACGTGAACCCAGTCCATGCCCATCCCGTGTCCGACCCATGCCTGTGCCCATCCCATGCCCATCCTGTGCCCATCCCGTGCCTGTGCCCGTCCCGTGCCTGTGCCCATCCCGTGCCCATGCCCATCCTGTGCCCATGCCCATCTCATGCCTATGCCCATCCTGTGCACATCCTGTGCCTGTGCCCATCCCATGCCCATGCCCTTCCTGTGCCTGTGCCCATCCCAGGCCTGTGCCCATGCCCATCCTGTGCCCACGCCTATCCTGTGCCCATCCTGTGCCTGTGCCCATCCCATGCCTGTGCCCATCCTGTGCCCGTGTCCATCCCGTGCCCATGTTTCTGTCATCTGCTTGCTGTTCTTGCCCATCTCAGTGGCGCTGTGCGGTTCATCCCTTCCAGCTCACGCCCACTTCCCTCTCCCTCCACCCCATCTTTGCTGTATGAACGTTCAGAAGTGATTTCATGACCTGAGCTTGTCCTGTCTTTGCTCGGAGAGTCAGCTGATGCTGCCACCATCAACCAGGATAACTAGCGTGCCATCACGAATGTGTATAAATCTGTCTGTACCTCTGCACTGGGCTCATTTTGTTTCTCTTGAAATATGTTGAGCATGGAGTTATATTCTTTGAAGAAATAGATGTTATTCATAAGCAGATCATTGGGGTTTGATAAGGCCGAGTGAGAAATACCCAAGTGTAAGGAAGCAAAGAGCCAGGCATAGTTGTGCCCAAAATAACAAACGTTCCTCGCACCTGTTACATAATATGAATGACATTTAGAACATGGAGAGGGAGAGGGCTTGCAGCTGCCATGTGCCGTCCTCCTCCTCCATCTCCTCCTCCTCCATCTCCTCCTCCTCCATCTCCTCTTCCTCCTCTTCCTCTTCTTCCTTTTCCTCTTCCTCCTCCTCTTCCTCCTGCTGCTTCTCCTCCTCTTCCTCCTTCTCCTCTTCCTCTCTCTGTCTATCTTTGTCTCTATGTCTCTGTCTGTCTGTCTCTGTCTCTGTGTCTCTCTCTCCCTCTCACCAAGAATATATAGACAGAGGTGAGTAATAACATTTGCATGTTTGGGGTGGGGGTGAACTAAAAACATCTGGTATTCCTTTCCTGTCTCTTGTAGGACACTATAAAGTGATAATTCCACGTTTGGTAAGAATCACTCCACCATAAAAATGTTCTCTGCCAAAGGCAAGTTTTTATTTAGCTGCTTTATGAGAAAGTGTTAAGCATGTAGACATGTCTGTCTTACTAACTCCATGAATCTTCCAGTATCCAGAAGCCTAAAGCCTAAAACATGTTCCTCAGCCAGACACTGCCACAGCCTGGACCACTGACCACAGAAAATAGTCTGTGTTGATTTGAGGAAAATTTAATAAAGTTTCTATAATTTAATACTCCTGAAAATGTTAATAGAAAAATTATATTGATGATTTATAATTGAATTTGGTAAGATTCCTTTAGTGAATTACTATTTTTCCCTCTTCACATAAATTCATTACACAAGTATCTTGCTTTATCTTTATTTACAGGAGAGGAAAAATCAAATAACATGAATTTTGTTTGTGTACCTTAGGTTTTAAGTATTAATTTAATTTTTACATAGACAATTTTTTGCAGTGAACAGTTTAGGGTGTCACTGCTAAAATAGTGGAAATAAAATCAGAATAGAAAAACTAAAAGAAAACATTAGCCTGATAGTTTAACCACAAGAAGAAGCAGAATTTGGTGCAGATATAAGTGAGCCAATGTCCGATTTCATCCTTCTTTACAGTGGAAGTAGATGCAGACAACTGGTCTACTCACACCTGGCTGCTGAGCTCAGCAGAGAACCTGGGTGTGGAGGGTCCAGGAAAGAGCAGCTACTGCCAGGCAGTGGCACTGATGCCTGCCAGCTGCTGCCTCTGAGTATCTGATAGGCAAACCAGTAACTAATCGAAGTGTCATCACCACAGTGTGTCTGCATCTTAGCTCATGATAATTTGCCTCTAAGACTCTGTCCCTCATATTTGCTAAGCAAATATGAAAAGTCTCCTTTACAGAAAAGGAATCATAACAGAAGAAAGACCTTAGCATTTATCAGGTTTTAGTTTATTATGATAAAATTTAATTTACTTATAAAGCTTGAAGTTTGTCTACATTTCAGTTAGATTTTTCTGTGACATGTGTCTCAGAAAGTTCAGTAATTTTGAGTGCTGCAAAGTACACCTTACACAGTTTTCTCCTCATGCACAGTGTGGCATCTTTAGCTAATGTTGGTATAAATTAACGTTCTGAAAGATACAGGGGTGCATTCTATAAACCAGGGACCACTTAATGTCTGTTCACATCTCTGAACAGTTTTGTGGGCATTTATATAGATTTAGCATTTCTTGTTGGTTAAAGAGATTCCTGATTTGTTGTGCGGATGCTGTGTCCTCCTTAACCACTCCATTTATATTTGTGGCCTAGATTATTTGTACTGAAGAAGAACATGGTAAATAGAATCGGTGAAGTTTTTCCCTTCTGTCCTGGGAGATGAACCCCAGGCCTCACACATACCAGGCAGGTGCTCTACCACTGAGCCACAACCAACTCCACATGAAATATCTTTTTTTCTTCATTAATTTATTTACTCACTTTACATCCCGATCACAGCCCCTCCCTCCTCTCCTTCCAGTCCCACCCTCACATGCCTCCTCCTTCTCTTCCCCTTCTCTTCAGAAAAGAGGGGCTCCCCCCATACCAACCCCCTAGTATATCAAGTCTCAGCAGTGCATCTTGTCCCACTAAGGCCAAACAAGGCAGCCCAGCTAGGGGAAAAGAATCCAAGGACAGGCATCAGAGTCAGAGACAGTGCCTCCTCCAGTTGTTAAGGGACCCATATGAAGACCAAGCTGTTCATCTGCTACATATGCATGGGGGGCCTAGGTCCAGCCCATGCATGCTCTTTGTTTGGTGGTTCAGTCTCTGTGGGGCCCCATGGGTCCAGGTTAGTTGACTCTATAGGTCTTCTTGTGGTGTCCTTGACCCTTCTGGGTCCCTCAATTCTTCCCCCTACTCTTCCACAAGACTCCCCAAGCTTGGCCTATCGTTTGGCTGTGGGTTTCTGAATTTGTTTCTATTAGCTGCTAGATGAAGCCTCTCAGAGGACAGCTATGCTAGACCCCTGTCAACAAGCATAGCAGAGTATCATTAATAGTGTCAAGGGTTGGCTTTCTCACATGGGGTGGGTCTCAGGTTGGACCAGGCATTAGTTGGTCATTGCCTCAATCTCTGCTCCATCTTAATTACTGCACATCCTGCGGGTAGGACAATTTTGGGTCATAGGTTTCGTGAGTGCATTGGTGTCTGGCTGCAGGAGGTATGAATGTCTTTTAACATCATCTCGAGGCTTCCTGCCTACAGTGTTCTCTCCCTTTATAATAATGCCTGGGACTCTATGATCCATTTAATGGAGCTAGTCTTTCTCACAGTTACTTTAATGTGGAAATGCTAGAACTTGTTCTACCTACCTGGCACATAAGACTTTATTAGATAACCGGACTATTAACAGTTACCACAGTGCTTAGAGCAACGATGTGCTGTCCGATGTGCTGTCCTTAGCTGTGTATCTGTAACTTTATGGGTGGCTGCATGCCACTGTTAATTCATTGGACTGAGTCCTGTGGTGCATTCGCTGAACACACAAGTTCAGTTTCACATTCTGAACAGAAACCTTCTTTCATGTTCTTTCTTTGAGATACATACGCAATGTTTTGTTTAGTCTGGTCATTGGATGCCACTATTTCTGGCGTATGGTTGTCAAAATGCAAACCTTCTCCAAGGCCATGTAGAGTGTCAAGAGTGACGGGCGTCACCCTGCTGCGCTCGTCAGACTGTTCTGCTGACAGTTGACAAGATTTCCAGGGTGAGAGTTGACTGCATGTAAATTTTCTTTATGTAGTGACCTTAAGATTTTGTCCTGCCTGAGGTTAACATCACTGGCATGGAGATTATGGAATTAAATCATTTCATTTTTCAGTGAACAGGTTGACTTCCATGGTTGATGAAAATGCAATGTTGCTAGAGACAGTGAGCTTAGTTTTGCCTTTCAACACATCAGCAGAACAATGTGTTCTTGGAAAATAGGTCATGTTTTCCCATTGTAAGGTAGAGCTAGACAGTCTGATCAGGGACAAAGTTCTAAATAAGACCAATGGAATAACAGCAACACCAACGCTGAGCAGTGGTCAGTTTCCTTACCCACATAAAACAGCGGAAAGGGATGTCACAAGAACTGAGTCACGAGGCGTCTTTCAATGGCTGGAGACACACCGCTCAGCATTGAGAACACTTGCTGTTTTTTGGGTTTTTTTTAAGACCCAAAGTCATGTAGCTCACAATCATCTGTAATTCCAGCTCCAGGGTGTCTATCACCCTCTTCTGGCCTCCAAAGGCACTGCACACACTTGGATATGCACACGCATTCACATAAAGAAATAACAAAATAAATCTTAAATAATGATTAACTTTGAGGAGCATCTGTATAGGTGTGAACAGAGTCCTCTAGAAGTGAAGGGTTCTGTCGACAATGGAGTTAGTGCCCAGATGTCATGGTTTCTGTCTTTCCCTCGTCACACCACTGAAAATCCTGCAAAGATGCTTCTCCCAGCTACAGGGCCATATGAAGCTCTCACATTACCGTGGAGTTTATTTATCTGGATGCAATCACTTCTCTCCCTTCACCAGACACTAACTCACAAGCAAATAGCAGTGTTTCACCTTTGCAGTGACAAAAACGCTTAGCAAAATGTTTGGATAGTGTACAGTGTTTGAAAGATCCAGAGAGCTTGCACAGAGCTGTTTATCACTCAAGTCACCCTCAAAGTGACACCATGGACAACTCTAAGGAATAAGTGGAAAAGGGAAGGGCAATGTGGGGCATTGATGGCATGTGTGCTGCTGGTCAAAGGCTGGCTCCACCAGCCCGGAAGAGCATGGCCCTGTAGCCATCGCTCCACACCATCATTTATCACTGCCCGCAGGGATGCTTGCCACAGAACTGCCCGGCTACACAGTGATACCGTGAGGCCAGCACGGGACTGGTTCAGAGCTGTCGATGAAATGGTGACATGAGCAGGCCGAGGGTGCGCACAGCTCTTTGTTCTAGCCCTCATGGGAAGTGCATTTGTAAAACCTTACAAACGTCTTCATGCTGTGGAAAGCAGAGCTTTAGTCATTCCTCCTTTATTCTCACATTAGTTTGTCCTTGGCGGGACTGTCTTAAACACAAGGAGCACCTCCATCTCCGAACCCTATGTGAACATATAGAGGCCACTGCTCCGTCACCCCCACTCTACTTCCAGTTGTCTCTAGGGAACAGAAGCATAGGAACCCAGGTGTGGCTCAAAGGTCACGCAATGCCCCCACTGCAGGCAAGTAAAGTGAGTCTGTGTATTTATCAAGCTAATGCTGCCAAGTTGTGTTCAGGCAGAATTGCGTTCTGTCTTTTACAATTATTGACCATTTTGAGAATTCAGTTCAGTCTGTTACTCTCCAGTGTGTCTGATTTATGAAGAGTTTTCCTGCACTTTTTGTTTTTGATTTTGTTTTTTGAGAGAGGTTTTTTTTCTGTGTTAGCCTTGGCTGTCCTGGACTCGCTTTGTAGACCAGGCTGGCCCTGAACTCACATTGATCCGCCTGCCTCTGCCTCCCGTGTGCAGGGATTACAGGCGTGTGCCACTTCTCTGCCTTCCTGCATATTTTTGGTAACTCATCTTAGTGAATTGGGAAACGACACACAAACCACCTGTCTGTGTCATAATTTACCCCTGTGAGGAAGTGATTTTTAGTTCTGTTTTTTGTGGAACCCCTTTCTGTAGGTAAGTGGCCAGTGGTGTGAACTTGAACAGGGCTGCGCGGGTACAGGAAGGGCTGGATGCTGCTTCTCCAGAGGCTTGTTCTCACCTTTGCTGTGCACTCAGCTCGTCAGACACTGGCCCTTTGCCCTGTAGTCATTGTCTGGGTTTTCAGCAGTTTCCTCGAGTGTCAGGCTTGCTCTTGAGCTGTCATCCTGAGGTTCCCTGAATCTTAGCTCCACCGAGTGAGAGCATAAATGACTCTCTGCTGAAACTGTTGACAAGAAGGTGAAAGAGACTTGAGATGACTGGCTGCTGAGATTGTTACTGGTTATTGAGAGGATGGACAGTTAGCTGCGGAAACGTTGACAGGGTTCTGCCGTCAGTGGCCGTGTAGTTGGTCTGATGGGTCTTCACAACGTGCAGTAATGACCAGTTGTTTTTTGTTTGTTTGTTTTTTTCATTTTATCTGCATTGACTCAGACTTCAGAACATTGATGGGGAAAGTTTCAAACTGTCTCCTTTGATAGGATGTATATGTGTGTATGTATATATGTGTGGACAATACATATACCTATACACACACACACACACACACACACACACACACACACACACATACACACACACACACACACACACACATATATATATCCATGTTTCAAAGAGCATCCTATTTTCCAAAAGGCATAAACATAAAAATATAGTCATAAGCATCTGGGAGTATTTGAAGGGTCACTACAGTAACTGCTGTGAATGCCTGATGTTATCTAGGCCTCTGAAGGGGTCTTTGAGGTAAGACCTTTCCATGGGAGCCTCGCATGGCAGTAACTAGGCAACCCAAGAGTAAGGAAGAGCCAGTTCACACTCAGTCTGTGTTGGTGGCAGAGCTGGGGGCTTAGTCATTCTCTGTCCCTGGGGCTACAAGGGGAACCGGGTCTGTACGTGTGTGTGGCATTTGTAAGCCAGCTGAAACACAACACAGAGAGGTGGGCACTTAACTCTCCACGGTGTCGGGAAGCACTAAGTCCTACTTTCTCCTCCCTATAGCTCTGTAATAAGATCGTGTTCCTGGTGAGTTTTGTGGGAAACCGAGGCACGTTCACCAGAGGTTACCAAGCGGTCATTCTGGACATGGCCTTCCTCTACCATGTGGCGTACGTCCTGGTCTGCATGCTGGGCCTCTTTGTCCATGAGTTCTTCTACAGCTTTCTGGTAAGTACAGCCCTCAGGCAGGTGGCCGGTGAGTGCACGACCCTCAGACAGGTGACTGGGGAGTGCACGACCCTCAGGCAGGTGGCCGGGGAGTGCACGACCCTCAGGCAGATCGCCAGTGAGTGCACGATGGTGCCTCTTACACCCTAGCCTTTGGGGTTTGGGTTTTTAAGTAAGGCACATTGTGTTACTTTTGGGATTTCTTAGAAGTGTGGATTATTGGTTTTAGTCTTTTCTCTGGGAAGTACATTGGTGATGGAGTTCAATCTCTCACTGAGAAGAAGCAACTGCTCTACCTCTATTCTTGACCCTGGCTTCAGAAGCTGCTTTGGGTTTTCAGCCAAATAATAATTAAATCCTTTAATTCAGTGATTATCCAGCTGTGTGGGGGAACAAACGAGTGTGCATTATATTTTATTTATAGTATTAAATGTTACATTAGTCATTACAGTGGCATGTAAACAAAATGAGAAGGAATGAAGGCCACTGTAGCAAAACATCAGGCTTATGTCATCACCACTGTTAGCTTATGTCATCATCATCATCGTTAGCTTATGTCATCATTGCTGTTAGCTTATGTCATCATCATCATCGTTAGCTTATGTCATCATCATCATCGTTAGCTTATGTCATCATCACTGTTAGCTTATGTCATCATCAATGTTAGCTATGTCATCATCACTGTTAGCTTATGTCATCATCGCTGTTAGCTTATGTCATCATTGCTGTTAGCTTATGTCATCATCAATGTTAGCTATGTCATCATCACTGTTAGCTTATGTCATCATCGCTGTTAGCTTATGTCATCATCATCATTGTTAGCTTATGGCATCATCACTGTTAGCTTATGTCATCACCACTGTTAGCTTATGTCATCATCATCATTGTTAGCTTATGGCATCATCACTGTTAGCTTATGTCATCATCACTGTTAGCTTATGTCATCATCACTGTTAGCTTATGTCATCATCACTGTTAGCTTATGTCATCATCAATGTTAGCTATGTCATCATCGCTGTTAGCTTATGGCATCATCATCATCGTTAGCTTATGGCATCATCATCATCGTTAGCTTATGGCATCATCACTGTTAGCTTATGTCATCATCACTGTTAGCTTATGTCATCATCACTGTTAGCTTATGTCATCATCACTGTTAGCTTATGTCATCATCATTGTTAGCTTATGTCATCATCGCTGTTAGCTTATGTCATCATCGCTGTTAGCTTATGTCATCATCACCGTTAGCTTATGTCATCATCATTGTTAGCTTATGTCATCATCATTAGCTTATGTCATCATCACCGTTAGCTTATGTCATCATCATTGTTAGCTTATGTCATCATCATTAGCTTATGTCATCGTCACTGTTAGCTTATGTCATCATCATCATTAGCTTGTGTCATCATCACTAGCTTACATCATAATCATTAAGCTTAGCTGTGTATATTTAAATCTTTAGACTTTTTTTTTTTCAGATTCTTTTGTTTTTGTTCTGAGATGACTTGTTTTGATGTGTAGCCCAGGCTGGCTTCCAGCTCACAGTCTTTCTGCCTCACCCTCCTCTGTGCTGGGGTAGAGCCTGTGCATCACCACACCCATCTGCACATCCTTCTCCACGGTGCTTTTTCATCATCCTAAGACGCCACCGTCCTTTCTCCTTCTCCTGTCTCCTTTGCTGTCTTATAGTCATGAATGAGGAAGGAAGTTGGTATAAAGATGCTATAAAGTGTAAATCTGTGAGTGGCATTTGAGCCTGGACACATGCTTGCCATAGTGCCTAGGCAGAGGTCAGAGTCTGGAGTGTCACCTCTCACCCAGCACCTTGTTTGGGGCAGAGTTTCTCATTTCCCCACTCTGTACAATATCTACTCTGGCCATTATCTAGTTAAAATAAAGTCTCCTTCATATCAACCTACATGGTCAAAATGTTGAAGAAGCCAGAAAATTGACAATCTAGAGGTTGAGTTTGCATTAATTAACTCATCCTTATTGAAGAAGATTGACTTCATTTTTGACAATAGCTGTACTTCCCAAGAGATAAACATGGAGCAAAGTAGTGAATATTTTAAAAGAGCTTTACTCATCAAATGCCAGTGTCCTAAAGGCAGTGTTTGACGAGGCCATGATTACAGTGGAAAGTAATTGTGTAACGCAGCAAAACAAGAGCCTCCGGGAGGAAGCACCGCGCCCATCCGCACACCCCAGCCCAACCACAGACTCTAGCTCTTATCTCCAGACGCAGGCCGCAAATGCTGAGGCTGTCAGGCTTGAATGCAGGATTCATCTTCAAACATTTTTAGACATTTTTGAAAAAATGAGTATAATTTTATTTCTTTTAACCAGATAGGTCTGTATGATAAAACATACACTTGCTAACTCATAACTTCATTTTCAGAATGTAGCAGTATATAAAGTGGCCTCAGCACTGGCTGCAGTCAGCGGACATGAGCCTGAGTTCTTGACTGGTGTGTGGATTCCCTACTAGTAAGGACAGAATGGATAATCGCCCTTTAGAGGAAGGGAATCGGCAGAACTGTTACTTCTCTGTTTGTGGTTCCTTCAAAAGCATAAACTAACACAGATTCATATCCTCATTTGCATAGCCTTTTAGTAAGGAAGAGTGTCTGCATTTCCCCAAATATTTTAAATTCAGACATTTTCTATGGCATCAGACTCTAAAATTGTTCTCTTCATCTCATTTCGAGTCTCTTGAGTGAATAATAAATTTAAAGGATTTGCCAACTGTCCATAAACTACATAGGCTTATTATTGTACATTTTCTAAACTCAAGTGGAGGCAAGTGTGACCCTGAGTGTGAGGCCAACCTGTGCACATTAACGCTATGTCAGCTATCGCCACCGAAACAGCCATCTTCTGTTCTAGCTCAGTGATTCTCAGCCTGCGGGTCATGACTCCTGCATATCAGATTTTTACACTAGCAAAATTACGGTTATATGAAGCAGCAATGGGAATACTTTCACAGTTGGGGTCACCACAGCATGGGGACCCGTAGGAAAAGTCATAGTATTAGAAAGGCTGAGAATCGCGCTGCTCCAGCCCAACTGCTTGGGGTTGTTTTAAAATGCTGTTTGAAGGATTTCCTTCTCCATCTTGTTTCTGCAGCTTTTTGATTTGGTGTACAGAGAGGAGACCCTGCTGAACGTCATCAAAAGCGTCACCCGGAATGGCCGCTCCATCATCCTGACTGCGGTCCTCGCCCTCATCCTGGTCTACCTGTTCTCCATCATCGGCTTCCTTTTCCTAAAGGATGACTTCACCATGGAAGTTGACAGGCTGAAGAACAGAACTCCAGCCACAGGTAACTGTTCTGACCTCTGAGCTCTCCCCCCGCCGTTCTAACTGGTATATACTTTCCTTGTTTGTGGGACTTCAGACAGAGAGAGAGAGAAAAATTTTTCACTTTCACTCTTTCGAAATGTGGTCTTGTTTACTTACCACTGCTGTGGTTTGAGGGTGAAATGTCCTCCTAACCTTGTGGGTTTGAAATCTGGTCCCCACGTGGTGGCACTGTTTTAGCTGGTGGAGTCTTGTTGGAGGAAGTGACTGACTGGGGTGGGCCTTGCGGTGGGGTAGTCTGGCCTCACTTCCTGTCTGCAGTCTGCTTCCTGACTGCTAACATTGTGTGACCAGCTGCCTCTCCCACTGCCTTGTCCGTCTGTATCTCTTTGAACCATTAGCCAAAATAAACTGTTCATCTCTTCCTTAAGTTGCTTGTTGTTAGGTGTTTGATCCTAGCAGTGATTAAAGTAACTAACACAACTCCTAAGATCAGAGAATCTGCAGTGCTTTAGCCTGTGCACGGCCAGTGTGGGCTGGGAGACACACACTAGTGTCATCTGCACGCCATCCTGCAGGGTTTCATAATGCTGACCGTATTGCAGTAGGCAGCTGCACCTTCCCTGAAGGCTGAGGAATCTGGACATTCTTTTCTTCCTCTTTCCATTTCCCCAAAGAAAAGTACCCAGCATCTAAGAGTCACCACTCAGCCATTAGTCTCCATGCAGTGCGCTGTATTAAATTATTTAAAACAATAAATGCTTTGATTTGAAAATCTCCAGGTAGCAAGAAGTGTGTTTTGGAAGATGAGCATTAGAAGCCATGGTTAAAGGACCCCATTCCTCAGTGTGTGTCCCCCAGAGTCCCTAAGGACCCCATTCCTCAGTGTGTGACCTCCAGAGTCCCTAAGGGCCATTCCTCAGTGTGTGACTCCGGAGTCCCTGTGTGGTGTTTGCCAGTGTTCTCACAAGAGGCCCAGGGGCTGTCCTCCGTGGTATTTTCTTTGCTTTCTCACCTCTCATATGTACCTTTTGTTGCTGGACTCAATTTCTTTCTGAAGCTCCTCCCAACTCTGCTCTGCTTGATAGAAACTGTGGTTCATTATTGTGCTGTTTTCTAGACTCTTCCTAACTACAGTTTATAGAGATGGGAAATCACAAAAAGAAGCCACTTTCTCTCCTCAAACCATTGAACTTAAGCTAAGCGTCAGTGAGTGGAAGCATGCAGTATTCCTTCTTTCCTTTAACACACAATTCTTAATTACAGCATCGGCAGTGTACAGCAGTGTCTTTCTCAAGATTATGGGATGGCTAAGTGGCATTAGGTTCATTTATTAGTGAATCAGAATGGCCTGCACACGCAGCCAAAGCAGCAGCTTCAAAAATCTTACGTTTCTCCATGGAGAGACTCCTGAACGCCACACCAGGTGTTGGTCTTGGGTCTCAGGAACGTGAAACCTGTTGCTGCTACTTGGCGTGCTTTTTCTAGAACTTCACAGGCATGCCGTCAGCCTCCCGTTCGCCATAACAGAGCGGCCTGAGGAAACCACTTTAGCACGAGGAAATGGTGGGTTTTGCCGCTCACGTTTGCAGTTCATGGCCACTTAGCCTTGTCACCTTAGGCTAGATCAAGACGGAGCACTGTGTTTGAGCAAAGATTCTCACCCTGTGGCGGCTTTGAGGCAGAGGGAGCAGGAGGGAGGCTCCCAATCCTGTCTTCCAGGCCACACCCCCATGACTCTTCCCACACACTAGGCCTCACATGCCTAAAGATCTCATAGCTCCCTGGGCTGGTGACTAAACCCTCAGTTTGTGGCCTTTGAGGCACAGTGAAGATGCAAACCATTAGAGAACACTGTGTGTGTGTGTGTGTGTGTGTGTGTGTGTGTGTGTGTGTGTAGGAAAGGGTTTTATGTAAATTCCCCGGGGCTCCATTTGTCCTAAACTCCTTAGGAATCATCTAGTCTCAGCGCATTGCTTGCTAGATCAGTGGCCTGGCCGCAGTTCGCTCAGTAGAGAGAACACGTGAGACAGGAACAGTACAACTTCCAAAACAAACATGTGCAGTAGCGATTGTTCTTTGAATTCTGTGGTAAATATTTTATGTTCTTTGAGGAGGAAGTTGGTGCTATCTTATGGATGTGCGTTCTTTAGAAATAGAAAAAAAATACAACATAGAAAGTATTGAAGCTAAAATTTCAAGTTTTTTCTTTACTGAAAAGGCATATGCACACTTATGCAGAAGCCAGTCAGAGAGCTTTTGTAAACACTATGAGAGTGCAGCACGTGGGGACAGCTGGCCGACTTAAGCCCCCGTTTCTTCATGGGCTGAAGATATTTGTTTCACAGCTTAAGAGCCTAGAAAAAGCACCTTTGTTTCCATTTCATTTCTAACACCATTTGGTAGCATCTGTCTTAAGTCGGCTTTCCGTTGCTATAACAGATTACTGGAGACTTCGTGGTTTATAAAGCATAGAGAGAGGTTCATTTTGCTGATGGTTCCAGAAGCTGGGAGAACCTAAGCGCATAGTGCTTTAATCTCCTTGGCACGTGAAGAGACTATTCTCCTGAAAGATGACAGCATAGGGGAGCTCTCTGTGGGCAGAGGCCAACTAGGCTTTATGATGGGCCCACGGTGGAGACAAGCCAGTAGTCATGAGTACATGAATCCAAGCATGCTCACGCTTGACGGTTCCCCTGGTTCCCTCTCCCAGTACCTCACAACCTGACTTCAACATCGGTCTGTGTTTCGGTGGAAGTATCTGGGCTACGCAGGAGCTCAGTTGGCACAAGGCATCTTCGTTCTTTGCCCTGTTGCATACAAAGCTGACCCTGGGTGACATCACTCTGGGCTCTCGGCGCTTCAGGTAGTGGGTGACATTTGGGTTGCAGAAGGACACAGTTCTTCAGCAAGAGTGATGTGACCGCAAACCCCACACATAGGAGCAGGAGGGGAGGTAGAGACTCAGAGCCGGGCAGTAAGTGCCTCGGGGACTTGAGGAGAATGGAAGGTGTGTGCCTCGCAGGGATCTCGGAGATGTAGGAACACGTGGGGATCTGCCGCTGCAGCGTGGCCAGAGCCGTGTCACGGGAAAGTCCCCTTGACAAGCGGTGCCCTTCCCCCTCACTGTCACCTAGCTGGAGTACAAGAGAACTTGCCCTTGTGGCTTTATAACCTAAGATCTTCCTCCTGCCCACCCCAAACAGCTATTCCCAGCCCAGCTCCGATTCTCCCGAAGGATCCACACCACCCGTGGGCTGTGCAGTGGGACATGCTGGCATGACTCGGCCTGCTCTGTCCTTTGCTCTCCTACGGTCCTATAAATCACGCCTCGAGGACCCCTGGGCACCCTGTTCATGTTTATAAGCCCCGTGGCTCCTTTATGAGTTAGTCCCTCGCAAATAGCTATTTTCTTTCCCTTCTAGGACTTGCATCTCCACCTTCTGTTTTAGCCTTCACTTTGCTCCATCCATCAGTGCCTGTTAGCGTTCTGCCTCTCTATAGCCTGTCCGTTCTCCAAAGCCCCAGACTCTGAGTTGGCAGAGCCTGGTGGAACACATCAACTAAGGGGCTGCCACCAGAGCTCACTCAGAACTCCAACTCTCTCCCTCTGGCCACCTGACTTGCCCTCCTGGCCCACATCGGTGCCAATGGTGGCACTCCTTCTTGGTGCTGTGGCGGCACCTGTGTGGCCATCACTCCCTAGCCTGCCCATTCTCTACGTCCCCTCCCGACACCACTCGTGTTTATAACTTTTCCTTCAGTCCTCTCACCTGGAGTCTTCCATCCTGGGCCTGTTTGAAGCCTTTCCTCCCCGGGGCCCGTATTTCACTGTGAGAACTGCCCACCCGAGGTTCTTTGCTCAGCCACGGGGACTGGTGGCCTGAGCCTGCCAGTTTGCTCACTGCCCTGACAGGAGGCAGTCTGGCATCCCAGGTCAGAACCTTGAATGCACCTGGCCATAGGAATATTAATAATTCATGGTGGTTTGGGCCAACAGTATTATTAATACTTTATCACAGCCACTAAAAGAAAACACACACACACACACACACACACACACACACACACACACACACACACACGAATGGAGCTTTTTGCACAAATCTGTTCTCTATTTATAAAATTGCTTTAATAGGTAAAAGTGTGCGCTCAGAGCTCCAGGCTAACTTTGGCAGAATGCAGCTCAGCTCATTTGCAAACATCCTGCATCTCAGGCGCCCAGTGGCCATGTTCATTTTGCCGCTGTGTATGTACACGCCTCCTTCCAATGCTCTGCTTGTGTCCTCCCAGGTAATCACGGTGTGCCCACCATGACCTTACCTTCCATGATGGGAACCTGCCAGAAGGAAAACTGCTCACCCACAATCCCCTCTTCAGACACAGGTAGGTACTTGGCAACCCAGGTCTGAACTGGTCTCTCTGACGTGTAAGTGGGTTGATTATTATGTTGATGAGAGTTGACCTTGGGAGGGCTTTTTTGGTATTGGTTTTGGTTTTCTAGGGTTTTGTTGTGTTGCTGTTGCTGCTGTTGTTGTTTACAAGATAGTTTTTTTCTGTGTAGCCTTGGCTGTCCTGGACTTACTTTGTAGACCAGGCTGGCCTCGAACTCACAAAGATCTACCTGCCTTTGCCTCCCAAGTGCTGGGACTAAAGGTGTGCGCCACCACCACCGCCCAGCTGATCTTGGGATTTCATAATGTGTTGGAATAGAAAACAGAAAGTAAGTGACCAACATAACTCAAGCTGTAGAGAGGATTTCTGCATGTGTGTTTTTTTTTTTAATAATTTATATATTTTTGTTTTATGTGCTTTGGTGTTTTGCCTGCATTTATGCTTGTGTGAGCATGTAAGATCTTGAATTTACAGACAGTTGTGAGCCACTATGTGGGTGCTAGGAATTGAACCCAGGTCCTCTGGAAGAGCGCTCAGTGCTCTTAACCGCTGAGCCATCTCTCCAGCCCCGGATTTCTGCATTTGTTATTATGAGCTGTCCTGCTCCTCACAGTGCACTGTTCACCTGAACCTGGCAGATTCATTGTGTGGAATGTGCTGTTCCCAAACAGCAGGCTACACTTAGAGGTCCCCTTCTGACTACTTGGTTCCTCCTAACAAGGGACTTGGAAAAGTGTGGCTTCTGCTCCCTAGTGACCTGGCTGTAGTCCTGGGCTGTCCACTTTCTTAGCTGATGGTAGGCAGGTTTCAGAACTGTGTGTGGATAGATTATTGATAGAAAAATGAATGAGCAAAATCTGCCTCCCTCCTCAGGAGCAAACAGATGTATAAAAATAACTTGTCTCAAAGATGTAGCCGGAGTCTGGGACATTGTTTCCTAGATTATACATAAAATAGTGGGGTATTTCTTAAAGTGCGGTATAACAGGGATCATGCATGTATTTGGAGGTGAGGGCATGGCCACGTTCATGTTAGGCACTTCATCCAGCCCTGATGGGCTGTAGCTCCTCATGTTACTCAAAAGTTGTCATAGCTAAAGTGGAGTCAGAAAAACGGCGAAATGGACTCTGCAGATGAGGGGAGCAGTGTGAAATATGGGGAGAGGGTGCAGCGCCCCGCATGCGGGCTCTGGTCGCAGTGAGAGTGCCTTCTCTCCTGCGTTAGCTGTCGCCTTGAGATGCTGGACTCTGGGGTGAAGTGCTTCCTCCACTGACTAAATGGCTCACAGTATATGTAACCCTGACATGTCTTCATCTCACGCTGTGCCACAGCTGTGGGCATGTGAGTTGCTTCCAGAAAGCTCCTTTTGCCTGATTTCTAGCTGAGGCTCACGTAAGAGCCGGCTCTGTCTTGGCTTGCATAGTATTAGTGAGCGCACACTGTCTAAAGCCACATTCTGTGTGTCCCTTGTTTTAAACACCTCTGATGGCCCCCCTTTCCCACACGAATCACAGGTGGGAGACTCCCCTCGCCCCGGGTCTCTTCACACAGTCTTTATTTTAAGATTTATTTTTATCTTCTACTTATGTATGTGGCACTGTGTGACACTTGCAGAGGTCAGAAGAGAGAGTCACAGCCTCTTGACGTGGAGCCACTGGCAGCTGTGAACTGCCTGCCGAGTGTGGTGAGAACTGAACCCAGATCTTCTGCAGTGGCCTCCTCCCCAGCCCACATCACACTGTCAACCTGCATCTGGCGGACTCTTGGCAAAAACGCCACTCTTTGATGGTTTAGCTGCTATCCCATAAATACCACCCCAGGCCCAATAATTAGGAGTTTGGGGTTTCACAGATGGAGTCATACATTCATTTCTATGTATTTCTGCCAACCCATAATGCCCGGAAGTGACAGGTTCCCCTGCAAGTTCACTGGGACCCGGCAGTTTCCAGATTCCAGTGTCCTCTGTTCCCTGTTCCAGTGTGCGATGTTGGACCATAATTCTGTTCTTCCCTGTCAAGCCATCCTTGGCTTTGACAAACCCTGGGTCATTGTCTTTACATGGCTCCTGACCTGAGGACAGTTTTGCTGTTTCTAACTTTTTGAAGGAAGAGATTTAATAGAAAGTGGGTGTGGCCCAAAGTTTCATCTGGATCTTTGCAGATTAAAGACAATCCAACCTCTGCTGTAGCTGTTTCCACAGGAAATGCCAGGAGGGTTGCAGAGGACAGCAACGGGGATCCCAGGGCCTGGAAACACTCTCACATGCACACTGTCATATGAAATTCTTCAGCTACCTAGAAATGTGTCATGAGTGGGACTGGATAGGTGGCTTGGTCAGTAAAGCGCTCGCTGGGCAAGCATGAGGTTATGAGTTCAATTCCCAGAACACACACACACACACACACACACACACACACACACACACACACACACAGACACACACACACACAGACACACACACAAAGAGAGAGGGGGGAGACAGAGAGACAGAGAGACATACACAGAGAGACACACACACACAGAGACAGACACACACACACACAGACACACGCACAGCTATACATTGCAGTGCACATTTGTAACTCCAAAACTGGGAAGGAGGGGACAAGAGGATCCCCAGGGCTCAATGGCCAGCCAGTCTAGCTAGGAGTAACTGAGACAGAGAGAGACACACACAGGGGCAAGGGGGGGATGTCACAAATAAACTCATTCAATCTGTGTTCTCCCCGTGAAAGCAGCCCAGTGCTGGCTCCTCCCCATTTGAGGCCTGTCTGCGCTGCTGTCCCTTCTGTCCCCACAGCATCCTGTCAGGGACCCACCTGAGTTAGTAGCAGAGCCGTTTGTCAGCAGGTTCTCAGAGCCTGTCTCCATCTCAAACCCCTGTCTACAGATGTCCCTTCCTCTCCTAAGGACAAATAGGGACAATTCTTCACCCCAAGCGCAGTGTCCCTCGCAACCCAAGTCTCTGTCATTTGGGGCACAGTGGAGATGGTAGCGGTGAGCGAGTGTCTTGGAGACAGTGCTGCAGGAGTTGGGAGGAGAGATGGTGGCAGAGTTCCAGCCACTGAGGCTGCAGGGTGGGGCAGCTTTCCTAAGGGGCTGCCTCCCAGTCAGAACTGGAGACAGGCACGGGCCATGTCACTGTCCTGTGCACTTGATGTTCTAGTCCTCAGACTGATTAGAGTGAAATTTCATTGAGAAATCTATGGATTTGACTTTTGTTCTTATAATTTGTTTTAATTTTTTAAAGTAGGATATCACTATGTAGCCCTGGTTGTCCTGGAACTCCCTATGTGCACCGCGCTGGCCTTAAACTCACAGAAATATGCCTGCCTCTGCCTCCTGAGTGCTGGGATTAAAGGTGGGAACCACCAGCGCCCACAGTGGATTTGATCTTCTGAGTCATCCTTTCTTTAAATTTTGCCAATATAAATAATTTCAATAAATTGGTAAAATATGTAGATTTGATCTCCAGGGCCTTATTTTTTCTAAATTTTGGCAGACTGTGTTCAGCTGCAGTTGTGTGATTGAAAAGCCTGTAGGTGCGATCTTCTGCCAGTCCCCAGGCTTCTGGAAATGCTGGATGTGTGTGCGTTTAGCTGCCTGTGTGGAGAGAAGCGAAGTCTGGCATTTGTTGTGCAAATGTGTGTCACTTAGATTTAAAAATAGCTTCACTTTGTCTAGGGCCAGGGCACAAGTCTAATTTCTGAACCGTGGTGTGCATTTGCAGCGCCTTGCCTTGCTGTCCTATGTCCGGCAGGTGCATAGCACGAAAGGGCCCAGGCACCCAGTACATACAGGAGGCTGCAGGTGGCTGGCAGGCAGAGTGCTGGCCCCAGAAAGCTCCTGAAGATGCAGGTTAGGTCATTTCCCAGCAGCAGAGAATTCACAGGACAACTGCTAACTAATTTAACTTGAAAAACACTCCAAGAATTTTGTATTTCATTTGCTCCAAGCCTGCTAGAGAATCTCAGGTGAAAATATTCACCTAAATCCCTCCCAAAATTGACTTCTCCAGAAAACCCAAACCTTCTTTAGACAATACTAAAAGTGCAATCACAGGTATTTTGTGATGCCGTTTGAATGCTCAGGGGAATAAAAAGTTCACATGTGTTTAGCATTTCCAAGCACCAAGTTTAGTCTCTTGGTACCCTACTTCAGTAGAAAAGACTGGTGGATACTGTAACTTGTCAAGCTAACACACACTACATTTTGGATTCCCATTGGGTGTCAGTATTCTAAAATGTCTTTCTAGTTACAAAAAAATTAAGATCCGATTTTCATAATGGATGGATTGCCATTAGAGTTTAAGACAAGATTCAGACTTTCAATTGAGCCTGACCTCCAGGATGCTATGTCCATAAGAGCTACAAACAATAAATCATTTAACTGCTAAAACATAAAAAGGAGACGTCAATAAATATGTATGTTCAAGCATGTCCCGTTTTGGATTTTTTTTTTTTTTTTTTTTTTTTTTGGTTTGGTTTGGTTTTTCGAGACAGGGTTTCTTTGTGTAGCCTTGGCTGTCCTGGACTAGCTTTGTAGACCAGGTTAGCCTCAAACTCATGTTTAGTGTTTTTAAAAACATATTTTTATTTATGTATTTGTATGAATATATGCCAAGCCAGAAGAGGGCACTGGATTCCCTGGGGTAGAGTTATCGGCAGTTGTGAGCTGCCTAGCATGGATGCTAGGGCCTCTGGAAGAGCAGCAAGTGCTCGTAACCACTGACCACCTCCAGCCAGGGTCCAGCACTGACCACCTCTAGTCAGGGTCCAGCACTGACCACCTCCAGCCAGGGTCCAGCACTGACCACCTCCAGCCAGTGTCCAGTGCTCATAACCACTGACCACCTCCAGCAGGGTCCAGCACTGACCACCTCTAGTCAGGGCCCAGCACTGACCACCTCCAGCCAGGGTTCAGCACTGACCACCTCCAGCCAGGGTCCAGCACTGACCACCTCCAGCCAGGGTCCAGCGCTGACCACCTCCAGCCAGTGTCCAGTGCTCGTAGCCACTGACCACCTCCAGCCAGGGTCCAGTGCTCGTAGCCACTGACCACCTCCAGCCAGGGTTCAGCACTGACCACCTCCAGCTAGGGTCCAGCACTGACCACCTCCAGCCAGGGTCCAGCGCTGACCACCTCCAGCCAGGGTCCAGCGCTGACCACCTCCAGCCAGGGTCCAGTGCTCGTAGCCACTGACCACCTCCAGCCAGGGTCCAGCCCTGACCACCTCTAGTCAGGGCCCAGCACTGACCACCTCCAGCCAGGGTCCAGTACTGACCACCTCCAGCCAGGGTCCAGCACTGACCACCTCCAGCCAGGGTCCAGCACTGACCACCTCCAGCCAGGGTCCAGCACTGACCACCTCCAGCCAGGGTCCAGCACTGACCACCTCCAGCCAGGGTCCAGCACTTTTTAAAAAAAAATCTACAGACCTACTTCAGGTGCAGTGAAGATAGGTTTTTATTCCTTTCCTCAAAATGATATCCTAAAATCATGAATTATGAAAAACACTTCTCTGGGAGTCTGCTGAAAATGGATAACTTCCCATCACTATAGTGCCAAGTTGTTACTTGTGTTAAAACCATGACTTTTCATAAGATTGAACGGCCGCTGTACCTGGGTAAATGATAACTTGTATTCACTGAGCCCTGATGATACACCAAGCACTGTTCTAAGTTCTTAAGCATGTGTGTGTGAGTGCGCATGTGTGCATGAGTGTGCGTGGGTGTGCATGTGTGTGAGTGCACAGGTATGCATGAGTGTGCAGGTGTGCACCTGACAGCCCACTGGGTCTGCGGGGAATGTCTTTGGCTGACTGCTGGCCAGGCATGTCTCTCTTTCGATGCTCGGTGCTGAGACCACTGCCTTAGGATACCTAGGCTGCTATGTGCGGCTCATCTGCTGACTCACCATTCTTGGCAAACATAAGGTTCTTGAAGGCTGGAACACTTACACCTTTATCTCCTTTTCCTCCCACAAACCCTGGGTGTAGTGTAATGATGCTGGCAGGTGTGGCACGAAGAAGACCAGTTTGTCACCCAGGTGGCCACAAGATGGCACTTACCTGTGGGAGCCCTGACTGACTCATGTCAAACACTGGGACTTTCTAATAAAGCTCATAGAAGCTGCTGTGTGACCCCAGCGTGCAGGTGTGACTGTTACTGGCACTGACCTCACTTGGGCGTCCCCCTGCAGTATGCATGCCACACAGAGAGCCAGACCCATATGTAAGTAACCCTGCCATGCTACGCTTCTCTGCTTGGTTCTTGTTAATTGGACAGAGTCATGTGCAATTGAAGCGTATCCAACCCCGTTACCTTCCCTGAGCGCCCTCCTCCGCCTGCCCCTCTCTGCATGCCCAGCAGCTCCTCCCCCTTTGCACTGTCACGCCTTTCTTCTAAGTTGTACCTTTGTGAGCCTTGTTCTCATTCATTTTTCTGGAAAGTATATAATTTTATTCTTGTTTATGAATGAAGGAAACTGCTGTGTATACATTTCTTTCTCCATTGGGCCTTTCATCTGATATATGTCCACGCCATTTCTGTCTTTTGGGACTGTAGCAGTGCCCCAGGAAGCAGGAGTACGCAGCTGTCTATGTAGTGAGCTGTCTTTGCCACTTGGTATCAGAACCCAGAAATGGTGCAGTCAGAGCCTGTGCTGGCTCAAGTTTGAAGTTCTTTAGGAACCCCTGTGCTGATCACCATAGTGGCTGCCTTAGCTTGCGTTCCCACCCGCTGTGTGTAAGGACCACATTCCTGCAGCCTTGTACACTCACTAACAATTTTTGGCTTTTTAAAATCGTGTGTGTGTGTGTGTGTGTGTGTGTGTTTTGTTTTGTTTTGTTTGAGACAAGGTTTCTCTGTAACTCTGGCTGTCCTAGAACTAGCTTTGTAGACAAGGCTGGCCTTGAACTCACAGAGATCCACCTGCCTGGGCCTTGTGAGTCCTGGGATGAAAGGCATGCCCCACCACCGCCAGATGGTTTGTATGTTTGTTTGTTTGTTTTGTGTCCCGAGGCAGCCACCTGCCATGGGGTGAGATGCTGCCTCAGTATACTTGTTACTTGCCTTCTTCTTGTGTTGGTGATGGCGACATGTAGTATGTGTTTCTTGGCAGCCAGTCTGTTTTATTTCGCTAGGGCCAGTCACGCGTATGGTGTGTGGGTTTCCCTAGCTCGCTTTTTAGAGAACAAACAGCTTCATTCCCTGTCGTTTCCCTGCACCCACCAAACTGGCAGATGTTGGGTCTTCAGTTGGCGTTTTCTATGCTGCAACCAGACAGTTACCAACTGATAAGTGAATGTATCCAGTGTCCCATGGATACATTACTCATTTGCTTTGATTAAAAGTCCAACTTTTGCCAAGCAGCAGTAGCTATATTCCATATGGCCGCCTTCCTGGAACCCTGTGATTCTCTGTCACAATTGCTTTCAGTCTTGATTCTCTCCTTTTTCTGTCCCATTGATATGTTGTTACCACGAGGCTGTCCTGGTCCCCACTGCTCCTTCCTCCCCACATCAGAGTTGCCCTGGTTCAGTTCTAAGGCGAGTAGCTACCTAGTCTGTGCCCGTCTCCTCTGCTGTGCTTTGTGTGTGCTGCCTCTGCATACAGCCCTCCTGGCCAGAGCTATCCCAGCATTCTTACAAAGGAGCAACGTGGATTCGCATAAAAATATTAGGGTCCCTATTCCATAGGATATAAAATAACAGCTGTTCAGAAGAGAGAAGCCAGCCTTAACCACGTGCTATGCATGTGTTGGCGCTGTGTGGGGCAGCGAGAGGACAGCCACTGCCAGTGGCTGCTTTAACATTCTTCCCTTGACATGCAGGCTGTAGCCGGGGTCCCCAGATGCAGTACCCCTGAGGTGACTTTGTGATAAAACAAGCCTTTGCCTCTCTAGTCCCTTAAACTTGAGAGAACCCTGGTCCCCATGCCCAGCTGAGCGGCAGGCCATGTTGTAGATAGTTTTGTGTTTTCTGGCTGGATTTCTCAGCATCAGCATCTGGTCAAGTGTCAGGTCTTTTCTGATACATTCCATCTTCTCAGTCTCAGGTCTGCAGATGGAGAGCGACACTGACCACAGTCTCCTCCCCTACAGTTGGGCCCATGCGCTTGAGGCTTGTCACCCTCTCCCTTTCTCTCCTGTCGTTTTCCACCAAGCCAAGAAAAACCAAAATCTTAAGACATTGTATGTGTGCAGATCAGTCACGTGGTGTGCTCACATGTGAAATAGATGTCATGTGACTTCAGAAATTGTTTTAGCACAATAGAAGCAGATTCTTGGATGTAGATAATGGTGGTTTCAGAGCTCTTTAATGTTTGTGTTTCTGCAGTTGATGAAGGGAGTGAAGATGGCATTGAAAGGACATGTGACACCCTGCTCATGTGCATTGTCACGGTGCTGAACCAGGGCCTCAGGAACGGCGGCGGAGTCGGGGACGTGCTGAGACGACCATCGAAAGATGTGAGCAAGACAGAAAGGGCATAGTTTAAGAAGCATGTGCCTGCTTTCTGCTTCCTGCTTCCTCCTTCCTGCTTCCTCCTTCCTGCTTCCTCTTTCCTGCTTCCTCCCTTCCTCCTTTCTGCTTCTTCCTTCCTGCTTCCTCCCTTCCTTCCCTCTTTCTCTCCCTTCCTGTTTTTCCTCCATTTTTCCCTCCTGTCCCTTAACCCCCCCCTTCTGTTTCCTTCTATTCACTCCCTCCCTTCTTCCCTTCCTCCTTCCTTTCTTCCCTCCCTCCCTCACTCCCTCCTGTACTGGGGATTGAACCTATCACCACTACATATCCCCAGCCCTCCTTTTACTTTTTAAACATTGAGATCATAAATATCTCTACATAGCCCAGGCTGGCCTTGAACTCACTCTGGAGCCCAGGCTGGCCTTGAACTCACTCTGGAGCCCAGGCTGGCCTTGAACTCACTCTGGAGCCCAGGCTGGCCTTGAAGTTGCCTCAGCCTCCCTAAAAAGCTGGGATGACAGGCCCAAGCACACAGGCCTGGTTTATTTCTTGTTCCCTTTCTTACCAGTATTTACAATATGGCTTTGGTTTTCAGGGCTACAGCATCATTTGCCTTAGAAGGGTAGCAGTGACTGTAAGACTAGTTAATGGCACAGTGGAATTATGGAGAATCAGGGGGTACTCAAAGCCCACAGATGTCAGTTCGGCTCAAGTCTGAACTGCGCATCCTTTAACAAAAACAAAGTCATGGCCATAAGCTCCACAGCAGCTGATGGTTAAATAAGTCACCCAGCTCAGTTGTCTCCAGAATTCCCAGCTTCTGCATAGGAAGACCTTCCATTACTTACCATGGTGAACACACAGTATAGACTGCTGCTAACAGGATTGCGAACATTAGAGTAGCAAAGTGAAAGCATCCTCAGGCCGGGCTGGAAGCACACACGGTTTTCTTCTGCATCTGGCTTGTTGTACAATGTGCAGTCATCTTCCTGATAGTCCCAGCTCTCCTGTGTAGAACAGCTGGATCCCGTGGTCCCTACTGTGCCTTAGCACTGCAGGCCACACGCAGTGTGCACGGCAGTACGTGCTTGAACTTGTTCACTAGGAAGGAAGCTACTGGAGAGGCTGAGAAATTGCCAGGCTTTCCTCAGCTGGCCTTGGACTGTGTTTGATTCCCTTTGCCTGGTTCTAGGATGAGCCTGCATGATTATTTTCCTCGCCACTGTGACGAAATGCTCAACTAAAGCAAATGAAGGAAAGACAAGCTCGTTTTAGCTTACAGTCCGTGGGGTCATTCCGTCATTCTGGGGAAGACACGCCTTTAGGTAGAGACAGCAGTGGAGGGTTGGGAAGTTGGCAGGTCTATAAGGCCTCCAGCCCCGCCCCAGTGACCTACCTTTTCCACTGAGTTTCCACTTCCTGGCACCTGCACATCCTCCCCAGATAGCATACCACAGGAGGACCAAGTATCCAAACACGTGAGCCTGTGTGCCCATCTCACATTCAACCACAGCGGGCCCATTGTGAGAAGTGCGTCACTAGTGAAAGCACAGGAGAAAGTGAGGAAGTGTTTTCCTGTTTGGGAAAAAATGTGTCAGCCCCAGAGAAACCAGAGAATTCTGAGAGCAGCCTGAGGCATTCTCCCATGGCTGAGGGGCAGTGAAGACAGAAGGAGGCTTCGTTTACCTAACTGGGGCTACTGTGTGTTCACTTGGAGGACAACTGTTGTATATCTGCTTTACGCTCGACAGTGTGCTAGCTCTACAGCCATGTAGTGTGCGTGTCCTGTGTGTGCTAGCTCTACAGCTGTGTAGTGTGCGTGTCCTGTGTGTGCTAGCTCTACAGCCGTGTAGTGTGCGTGTCCTGTGTGTGCTAGCTCTACAGCCGTGTAGTGTGCGTGTCCTGTGTGTGCTAGCTCTACAGCCGTGAAGTGTGCGTGTCCTGTGTGTGCTAGCTCTACAGCCGTGAAGTGTGCGTGTCCTGTGTGTGCTAGCTCTACAGCCGTGAAGTGTGCGTGTCCTGTGTGTGCTAGCTCTACAGCTGTGTAGTGTGCATGTCCTGTGTGTGCTAGCTCTACAGCCGTGAAGTGTGCGTGTCCTGTGTGTGCTAGCTCTACAGCCGTGAAGTGTGCGTGTCCTGTGTGTGCTAGCTCTACAGCTGTGTAGTGTGCGTGTCCTGTGTGTGCTAGCTCTACAGCCGTGAAGTGTGCGTGTCCTGTGTGTGCTAGCTCTACAGCCGTGTAGTGTGCGTGTCCTGTGTGTGCTAGCTCTACAGTCGTGAAGTGTGCGTGTCCTGTGTGTGCTAGCTCTACAGCCGTGAAGTGTGCGTGTCCTGTGTGTGCTAGCTCTACAGCCGTGAAGTGTGCGTGTCCTGTGTGTGCTAGCTCTACAGCCGTGTAGTGTGTGTGTCCTGTGTGTGCTAGCTCTACAGCCGTGAAGTGTGCGTGTCCTGTGTGTGCTAGCTCTACAGTCGTGAAGTGTGCGTGTCCTGTGTGTGCTAGCTCTACAGCCGTGAAGTGTGCGTGTCCTGTGTGTGCTAGCTCTACAGCCGTGAAGTGTGCGTGTCCTGTGTGTGCTAGCTCTACAGCCGTGAAGTGTGCGTGTCCTGTGTGTGCTAGCTCTACAGCCGTGAAGTGTGCGTATCCTGTGTTGAGCATTTCCACTTCCGCTGCAGGAGCCCTTGTTCGCTGCCCGGGTGGTGTACGACCTGCTTTTCTTCTTCATCGTCATTATTATTGTTCTTAACCTGATCTTCGGTGTGATCATCGACACCTTTGCTGACCTCAGAAGCGAGAAGCAGAAGAAAGAAGAAATTCTCAAGACAACCTGTTTCATCTGCGGTAGGTACACACATACACCATACAGACACACACAACACACGGACACACACAACACACAGACACACACAACACACAGACACACACAATACACAGACACAGACACACAACACACAACCAACACACACACACACAAACACACACACACACAAACACACACAACACACAACATACAACCAACACACACACACACACACACACACACACACACACACACACACACCACCGCACCAAGGGCTGTTCAGCTGGAAGGAGGAATGGAAAGGATTTTCATTTTCATGCTTTAACGCGAAGGCTAGATAAAATTCAGGTTACATCACGTGGCATGAGGCTGGCCTTTCTCTGCTTCTATAAATAGGTGGGAGAGTCACACCTGAACCTTTCTGCCACCATTTCTGCCATTTATACAGTCCTGACTGTACAGTGTGTGCCAGATGCTAGGCAGTTCCACCAACTGGCAAATGAACTTTTAATCACAGTAGCATATAGAGTATATTACAGAGTGACTTTTATTTTTCTAGACTATGAATCTAAATATTCTATTCATTGGCATCATCATTGTAGACTCAAAGCCAGGCATTCATCTAGTGTTAGCTACATACACATATATGACACGCATACCATGGAGCACACAGCACTACAGAACACACCACACACGCGTACATCATTCACCTACCATAATCCCCCTCACGCTACACACATCACATAACATGCACATCACAGAACACACATACTATAGAACACAGCACCACACACTTAAATAGCTACCATGCTACCCCACACCCACACTACACACATCCCACAGGCTACAAACACACACACCACATACTGCACACACACACACACACACCGTTTTCTTCTGCCCTGTCATCATTACTTGAGTGTCACTGTGACCAAATACCGCAGCTTAAGGGAGGAGGGGTCTATCTGAGGAGAGGTCTATCTAAGTTCTGTTTGAAGGTCTCGCTACCACGCCAGGGCAGAGATGGTGGTGAGAGCAGCTGTCAGCTACGGCAGGGCACGAGGCTGCTGGTCCACATGGTGTCTGCTCAGGAAACAGACAGAAAGACTGGAAGGGGCCTGGAGCTACAAACCCCGCTGCCTGCTGCTGCGCGAGCGAGGCCCACTTCCCAGCTCTATGGGATCTTTCCTATATACACTACAACAGAGGACAGCAGTGTTGCTAGTGTGGGCATCAGCTTAGGCCACCATGACGAGGACTTTCACTTTAGGCTGCTTAGGCTTAGTTCTGTAACAGGTGGGAAAGCACTGGGTCTAACTTTTGTTTCAGAGCACCACAGTAGCTCTGGGGAGTCCTTTGTTGGGGTTGTCCTGAAGGCACAGTGACCAGGGAGGAGGCTCTTCCTACAGTCTCCAAGGCTAAGGAAGTAATGAAGACCAGACTCAAGTAGTTCATGGGGAAAGTGTTGGGGGGCAGGAGAGGCAGAGTGAAGAGGGGTTGGATGATAGAATCTTAAAAGCTGTTAAATATATTTATTTTTATTTATTCATGTAAGTGTTTAGCCTGTACGTGTGTGTGTGTGCACCAGAGGCTAGGGTTGTGGACAGTTGTGAGCCACTGTAGGTGCTGGAAAGCAGACCCACATCCTCCACAAGAACAGCGAGCCCCTTAACCACTAAGCTATCTTTCCAGCCCCAAAAGTTTAAATCCTAATGTGGAAATGGAGTCAGGTGCCTGGGAGACCCCGAGTGGCCAAGCATGCCCAGGAGGGGGACAGTGAGGTGGGAGTACCCTGAGTTTAACCCAAAGAGTACTGGACTTGAGGTATGTAGCGAGCATCCAAGGGGTGTGCCCCAGCGTGAGTCAGTGTAACTTGTCTGTGGGCAGCCCCCAGATTACAGTAAAGTCCGGAGCATGAAGGAAGGCCACCCTCTGGGATGTGGAATATAAGCAGGATCAGGCATCCACAAAGAGTCGCGGGGGCGGGGGGCGGTCCACAGGGGGAGAGCGCGCAGGTCAAGCGGAAGCTGGCTGGAGGAGACTGCAGACAACGGGGAGCTGTGGGGTACACTCTGCCATTGCTGCAGAGGCCGAGCAGGACAGATAGATGCTGGCCCGTGTCAGGAGAGGGCTCCTTGCACCAACCGCTTCTGGCACTCTGGATTCCATCCATCCATGGTGATTTCCTGAGAAACCCTTTGGTGTTCGGCCTGGAGGTTTGGCTGGTGGGCTTGAGCCTTGGCCCAGACTGACCACAATCCCAGAGAAGGAATGGGCAAGCCACGCCTCACAGAGATGCACCGTAGACTCTAAGAGTGGCGCCCTCTCTGGGTGGCGCTGGGCACATGCAGGTGGAGAATATTTTCCTAAGTCTGGTGTCATGGCACCAAGAGACCTGCGCCTGCGAGCAAAGATGAATGTGGTTGAGGAGTTCCTCAACTCAAGTCCTGCGCATTGCGACAGACTGCCCACGTCTTCTTTATAGAGGGAGCATCATTGTTGACAGAAGCATTGTCAACCATGCTTCCGACGCTCAACAGGAAGGACAGGAAACGAGTATCTGATGTCGGCATTGTTTTTGTGACTTCATGGCTGCTGATGTCTCCTTTTCCCTCCTTCTCTTCCTCCTCCTTCTCTTCTTCCTCTCTCCCTCACCATCTCTCTTATTCATATACACCTGTATTATATATATACATATGCATATGCATGTATACACATACGGACATACACACACATACATACATATCTGTGGCTCTGCCAGAGCAAAGCAGGCCCGTAACATGAGTGGAAGCCCCCTGTCCTTAGGTTTTGTCACCTTAGATGCTTTGGCGGTTTAGACAGAGCAGAGTGCCCAGTGCTGAGCACAGATTTGCTACAAGGAAAATGAAGCCAAAGAAGAGTCTCCTGTCCACGTCTAGACTGGATGAGGGGAAGTGAGGTCACGGTGATAAAACCACTCAGGAGTTGACCTGCGGCCACTCAGGAGTTGACCTGCAGCCACTCAGGAGTTGTCCTGTGGCCACTCAGGAGCCTGGAAAGGAAACTTGTCTAAGGATCTGAGGGAATGCTCCTTCAACCCTGGGAGAGAAGAAGACCCCATGCCTCCCGGGGAAACCCACGCTCTCATTTCTCTCTTCTCTGTGTGAAACGTGTCACTGTTTTCACAGTGAATGTTTATGTAGTGCCTTCCTTTCTGTCATTTCCCAAAGGACAGTCCTCGTCATCTGTGTCTTTGACTTGCAGAGATGTCCTGTTCTTTCACGCCAGCTCTCTAGAAAAGAGGTTTTGCCATCGGCCCCGCCCCACCCCACCCCTGCAGCTGTCTCGCCCCGCCCCGCCCCTCCCCACTCCGCAGCTGTCTCGCCACAGGACCCTTCCATACCCATGCAGCACCACTTTGGCTGAGTACAGGGCACTCCCCAGGCCTCTTTCTCTCCTTCTGCGTGTTTACTGGACCACAAAGCTGGCACAGCATCCTGGCAGCCACGGACCCAGCCCAAACCCAGTGCCATCCTAACTGTAAAGTCTCAGTTTTCCTGCAGTAAGACACCTCACACAGATCTAGACCACTCTTCCTCCTCCTCCCCTTCCTCCCCCTTCTCCCCCTCCTCTCCCTCCTCCCCCTCCTCCTCCCCCTTCCTCCTCCTCTTCATGCACTTTCTCTCCTTCCCCGTATTGAGTGTACTTTTATCCATTTTCCTCTCATTTGTGTATCAAATCCCAGTCCAAGTGCAGTCCTTAACCATCCACAACCTGGACTCCAGATGCACAGTAGCGGGAGAATGTTCTGGTTGAAATCCCAAACCCACGTGAGCTGCAGAAGTCTACCCCATCTCTGAGGCTTAGCTCCAACACTAGGATTCATGAAGCCCTTCTCAGCCTCACTCAGGGTAGACACTGGTGCTCCTGAGTGGCTGTCACTACACCGTGCTCAGCCGTACCCGTTTGCCTCTGCTCGGTGCCATGTGTCCTCCTACTGTAGAGAGCATGTGGACTCCCTCGTCAGGTGGACACTGTCTTCCACAGCCCCACCCCCTGACCACGGCCAAGCTTCTTACCCTGACCTGTTCTTTGCTCCTCTGGCATGAGGGTCTACAGCGTACATAGTTTGAGACTGTGGTGGCTGTAATCAAGAGTGTATTTATAAGACTCCCTAGCACTGTGCAGAGGTGAGGCTCAGCTCTCACTGAAGCTAGCTGCTCTTCTTTAAGAGGGGTCGGCCCATGTCTTAGCCTCTTTTATGCTTCCATGGTATGTATGGGGCTCATTTGTCAGGATTTGCTAAGGAATGCCTCGCCGGTAAATCTGCCTCAACATGCATGATCTCTCTGCTTACATGGCTTCTCAGCTACACAGGAACGTAAGACAGGTCAACACTGAGCAGATCTGTACTTCATATCAAAATCCCAGGTGCAGGCTGGGGAGGTGGCTCTGGAAAGTGCCTGCCACGCGAGCATGAAGACGTGAGCTCAGATGCGCAGCACACACATGGGAAGCTGGTCACAACAGTGTGAGCCTCCGATCTTCCTTAGAGGCAGAGGCAGGAACACTGGGGCCAGCTGCACCCAGTCAGTCCACAAGGAAAGTAGAAAGGAGATTAAGAAAACACTTGCCATCAACCTCTGGCCTCCACACGCATGTGCACACATGTGCTTATATGCAGTGCGTGAGTACACGAACAGAACCCAGGTCTGATGATTACAGATGGCTCCAGATCTGTCCCACTCTGGGTATTGTCATGGCCATGTGACATTCCCTCAGAGATGCAGGTGATGCATCCAGAAGCTCATGGCAATAGCATATCAACCAAGTCTGTATTGACTTTCTGGAAGCTTCAAAAGGACTGAGGGGCTGTTTGGTAATTTAAGCTTAGAGTGGATCTAAAAAACTTTTTTATATTATAACAAGTGGAATATCATAAAGTAGAACAAAGTGGTGCTTCTATTTGAAGTAAGATTGAAACTTTGGTTGAGCATTTGCCTACCGTGTGTGAAGGCCCAAGTTTGATCCCATTTACCTAAAGAAAATAATGTAAGCTGGGAACAGTTGCAGTGTCTCCACAGTGAAGAGCACACACCAAGCTCGCTGGTCTGGTCTGTGGCTCCACCATCCACCTGGGGGCTCCAGGGGTTCTCATGCCCTCTTCTGCCTTTGTGGGCATCTGCACACATGCACATACACACACCAATGTGCACACACACATACACACGCGCACGCGCGCGCACACACACACACACACACACACACACACAGAATGGAGAGGCCTGGATGACAGCTCAGTTCCCGTGGTGAAGACAGAATGTCGAGCCATGGTGGATGTTACCAGAAATAGCAGAAATGCCATAGATTTGAGTTTAAGGTTCTCTGGCTTTAATGCACAGCCCGTTGGTTGTTTTGGGTGCCACAGGAAAGGCATGGCCTTCCTCACACTAGGACACCTGCCTTCATCTCAGCTTCACCAGAGACTCCTTTGCCCATGTGGTCCTTTAGAGTCAGAAGTGGTTTTGTTAAATGCTGACGGATTCTTTCCCCCAACTAGAGGAGTTAACTTGAGTCACTCTGGATCTATGTCCTGATGGCTCTAAATGCCTTGGTGGAGGGTAGGACATTTAAACGTCTTAGTGGATGGTAAGGTATTTAAACGGCTTTGCAGTTGTCAGCAGAAATAGGTGCTCAATAAAAATCAGGTGGCTTTTCAGGCATTTACCTCGTTTTCACTTGCTGAAGTCACCAGAGAAAGCTGGGTGCCTCCTTGAAGCCTTTCATCATCTCGTCTCCTTTATGCTCCCTTGGCCACGCGCATGGCTCCAGAACACGGCACAAGGTACCTGTGTCTGCTACCGCGTTGCAGGTTTAGCAATGGTAGAGTCAGTACGGTAGTCCTTTATTCTGCAACAGGAGGAGCTTGGCGTTGATTCTAGGGGATTTTACGTTAATACTTTCTGCTGTTAACAGCTCTGTTAAGATGCAACTCATACACCTTAAAACTCACCCGCTTAATGTCTATAGCTCAGTGCCTTTAATATATTCAGAATTGTGTAGAAAACATTATGGTGGGTTTTAGGAGACATTTCCTGACCCTTCCCATGGTGCCCCATGGCCTTTATCCGTCGTGTTCTCGTCACTCCATACTCTGGGCAGCCACTGATCTGCTCTCTGCCTATCAGTCAAGACAGGCCGGGCGTGGTGGCGCACGCCTTTAATCCCAGCACTCGGGAGGCAGAGGCAGGCGGATCGCTGTGAGTTCGAGGCCAGCCTGGTCTACAAAGTGAGTCCAGGATGGCCAAGGCTACACAGAGAAACCCTGTCTCGGAAAAAAAAAAAAAAAAAAAAGACACTCGGTCTTCATGACTAGCTCGATTCCGTCAAGGCTCCTTTCTGTGGTGGTTGCTTTCCTCGGGTATCTGGCATAAGCACCCTGTGGGAAGAGAGCCTCTCTCTGGCTCACAGTTCAGGACGTACAGTCCATCATGGTAGAAGGTATGGCCGTGGGGCTGTCCCATGAGTCCATGGTGGCTGGGGAAGGCGTCTTGCTCATGTCTCAGTAGACTGAGGAGGGAAGGCAGGTACGCTTGCCGGCTCTCTGCTTGACCTCTCTCTCTTCCTAACAGGACTCCAGCCCGTAGGATGATGCCACTCATGTTTAGGGTGTTTCTTCCCCTCAGCTAATCCCCGCTGGTGACAACCACCACAACACACAAATGTGCATCACTAATGCCTGAGACCTGTCTTAGGATTTAGTTTTTAAATTTACTTATGTGCATGTGTGTGCATGAGTTTATGTGACCTGTTTGAGAGAAGTCCTCAGAGACCTGAAGAGGGCCTCAGATCCCCTGACACTGGAGTTACAGGCGATGGCAAGCTGCCCTGTGGGTGCTGGGAAGTGAACCTGGGTCCTCTGCAAGAGCCATGAATGCTCTTAACCACTGAACCATCTCTCCAGCCCTCCTGGCCTTTTATTAATTCAATCAGATTGGAAATCAAAACTAACGATCATATTGTGCAATGCCATCAGCACTCGAGGCTTTCCCATTGAGCAGAACACCCTATCGGATGCTTAGGCCTTGTCTTTACGCTCAGCACCAATAGACATTCGGGTGTTTTCAGTGTTGGGGTAGCAGGGCGTACACTGTGGTGAGCATCCTTGTGCAGGCGTTCTGCGTACAGAAATGTCATTCCTCCGTGTGTGCCTGAGCGTGGCCTCCTGAGTCATGCTGTGACTGTGTGGAGTCTTGGAGAAATGGCCTGCTTTACAAGTTGTTGCTCTCTCTTACATTTCTTTCCATGGCCTGTGGGTTGAGTAGCTCCACATCCTTGCCCGGACTGCCGTTATCTGTCTTCAATCTTACTGGAAGTGCGTTTTAGTACTGAATACTCTTAACTCATCCAGTCTGTATTTTATTAGGTGTCAACTCCGTGTCAGACACGGTTGTAAACTATTCAGGCCATGGCAAAGAACAGAGAGAAATATGTAGTCAGAAAACATACGATAAGCAGTAAACATCAGGACCAGGATTGGTAGCACATGCCTGTAACCCCCACAGTCGGGAAACAGGGGCATCAAGACCATAGAATTGAAGCCAGCCTTTTATTTTAATGTGGCAAGTTCCAAGCCAGCCAGGGCTAAGTAATGAGACACTGTCTCAAAAACAAAAAAATAAAACAACAAAAAAAAATGAGAGAGTAATAAATTCGGATGCAGCTGCAGGTCTGGGTAAGCCCATTTCTTCCTCTGGTGCTGGCCTGCAACATGCTCTCCCTGGCAGTCATGGCTACCTCTGTTACCTTGGAGTTGAGATCCGGGGCAGTTTCACAGCTTTGTCACAGCTGTTGTCAGTCCAATGGGGCATGACAAGCAACACAGGAAGAGACAGGAGAGCGATAGGGTGGTCCTGAGCGCCAGTAAAGTAGGAAGGGATTGGCTGTGTGTCACATGCTGTGGTCACCCTAAGTCACCTGCAAGGGAGCGGTCAACAGAAATGCCCCAGCGTGAGTCAGCCAGGGACAAGGCAGTGGAAGAGGTCTGTGGCCACAGCCCTTGAGGAAGGAGCCTGCCCGTGGAATAGCAAAGAGGCCTGCATGGCTGCCTAGGAACCTGACGGAGGTGAAGAGAAAAGGCCGGAGCAGCAACGGGCCAGGCCACATGGCAGTTAGCACGGAAATGTGCTGAGACCCAGACAAACTAAACAGTTATGTGTTGTGTGGAGTGTGCTCGTGTCTCTGGATGAACACCCGGCATTACCTAAGGAAGGACAGACATACTTGGGCTTATGGTTCAGAAAGTACAGAACGCAGCAAGGCCTAAACATGGACCGCATCCTGCCTGTGTCACAGGAGGTGGATGAGGAAGCAGAAAGCAGATAATGCCGGCACTCAGCTCCCTTCCTCTCTTTCCCCCTAAATGCATCCTTTGTGCCTGGCCTGTGGGACGGTGTCTCCCACCTTCAGGGCAGGCCTCCCATCTCAGTCTCCTGGACATGCCCAAAGGTATGCTGCAGGCATCAGCTAACCCAGCTGTTCACGTCTCAGGATCCACATCTCAGGCACAGTGGTGCACAGGTCGTCAGCCTCGCGAGAGACAGAGGCACGAGCGTCTCAGGGTTGCTCGATTGCCAGTTTCTCTCCAGCTTCAATATGAGAACCCGTCTCAAGTGAACAGATCTGAGCGCTAGAGCAGAAGCCCTAACATCTCACACACACATACACACATACACACCACACACATACACATCACACACACACACACCACACACACATACACACCACACACACATACACACCGCACACATACACACCACACACACACACACATACACACCGCATACACATACACACCGCACACACATACACACCGCACACACACACACCGCACACACACCGCGCACACACACACACCGCGCACACACACACACACCGCGCACACACACACCGCGCACACACACCGCACACACATACACACCGCACACACATACACACCGCACACATACACACCGCACACATACACACCGCACACATACACACCACACACACACACATACACACCGCACACACATACACACCGCACACACATACACACCGCACACACACACCACGCGCACACACACACACCGCGCACACACACACACCGCGCACACACACACACCGCGCACACACACACACCGCGCACACACACCACACACACATACACACCGCACACACATACACACCGCACACACATACACACCGCACACACTATACACACACATGCACACACTACCATCACACCATCTATACGGAATTCAACTGTACCTAGACATCTACATTTTATCTAATGTTTATCAAATCCCTTCTTACAGGCTATTGTGAGGGGCTGCTGCGAGGGCCATAGCCAAGGAGCGTCCTCACATGGTTCAGGTCTTCCACGAGTCACCCTAGCTTCTGTGCTGAGAGTGGCCGGTACAGGTGACACAGGCAGGTCTGGGCAGCCGGTGAGATGACCCACACGTGAGGGAAGGCACTAGAGCCCAGTGTAAATAGAGAAGGTGTTCAGCACTGATGCGGATGCCTATTGAAGGAAGAAGCAGGTGTTTCACCGTGGTTGGGTATGGCATGTGAGAGGCAGAGACGCCAAGGATGACTCCTGGGCTTATCGCTTGGACAGCAATGGAGCGGCCACTAAGTAAAGAGAGGGAGAGGTGGAAGGGGAGGGGGCTGGAGCTCACTGTGACACGGGTCAAATGAACCAAGGTACAGTCACCAGACAGCTGCGCTTTATCCCACTTCCATTTACAAACGTCCAATAACAATGTAAAAAGTCATCCCATAGCTGGGGACATATATTTTAAAATGTATTTGTTTTTTATCTTGATGCCTCACTGGCCTTGGAAACATGCTAAGGCATAGCCAGGGTTGGAAATCAGTTTCCTGGTCTCCAATATCTGAACAGCGAAGGCGAACTCCACCCGACACCCCGGTCTCCAGGACAGTAAGACTCAGTTGTCCACAGATGTTTCTTTTTATCTCCATCTACTTTAACAAGCTTCTCGGCTCAGGAGGAAAACCTCACTACTCATTCCTTCCCACAATTCCTCCAGCAGCTGGAAACGTGGCTAATGTACTGGGTAGTTTATGTCAACTTGACATAAGCTGGAGTCACCCCAGAGGAGGGAACCTCAATTAAGAAAATGTCTCCGTAAGATTGGGCTGTAGGCCATTTTCTCAATTAGTGATCACTGGGGGAGGGCCCAGTGCATTGTGGGTAGTAACATCCCCGGGCTGGTGGTCCTGGGTGCTGTAAGAAAGCAGGCTGAGCAAGCCATAGGGAGCAAGCGAGTAAGCAGCACCCCTCCATGGTCTCTGCATCAGCTCCTGCCTCCAGGTTCCTGCTCCATCTTCCTTCAGTGATGGACTGTGACGTGGAAATGCAAACCAAATAAGCCCTTCCCTCCCCAGCTTGCTACTGATCACAGGTTTCATCGCATCATCAGTTGCTAAGGGTTACAAGGCAGGGCGTGAATGTGTTGGTGGGGGATCGTGGGAGGACTTCGGACCTTTGAGTGTTGAGATCTCAGTGGGCTGTTCTGTCGGCGTTTGGAGGCAAGTTCAAGTCAGTATGGCAGATGGAGGCCTGGCGTGTGGAGTTTCAGAAGGAAGTTTGAAGATTATGGGGCTGTTTGTTCTGTTGAGTTAAGATGCTGTGGTTTCAGTCAGCTGGAGGGGAAGAGCCAGCGCGGTTAACAAGGGGCCAGCACCACTACTGAGGTGAAACCTTTGCTTTGCTGAGACAATGGGCGCTGGCCAGCTGGAGCTGAGACTGAGCAGCAATTGAGACCAGCATCACGGAGGTGAAATCTTCTGGGAAGTGTCTCCTGAGAACCAGCGCACGGGAGCTGTGCCCCAGAGGCAGCCGAGGTTGTACCTCGTGCTGGGGGCCCGGAAGTGGTGGTGGAGTCACCCAGGTGCTACTGATTTTTAAGGCATAAAACGATGATGAAAAACAACTGAGGCCAAGTACTAGGTGAGGCCATTGGTGAAGGTGCAGCCTCAGTCGCAGTTGAAAGCCTGGGGACTAAAGGGGTCATGCAGAAAAGTAGCGGCTTGGCACCTCAGAGAGAGCCCAGGGGAAGCTTTCGGTGAAAGTGCAGCGCAGTTGCAGCAGAGACCCCGGCATTTTGAAGACGCCAGCACCATCGGTTGGTCACCAAGAACAGCGTCAGCAGTGCAGTGGAGGCTGCCCAAGCTTAGAAGGCAAGCTGTGTGTGCGACTGAGGGCAGAGCCAGAGACGTGACAGAGAAGCCCCTGGGAGGAGCTCGGAAGACCATGAATGAATCCAGACACTGGACATTGAGTTACTTACACTGTTTGAGTCTGGTTTTACTTTGATCTGATTGTGAGTCTGCCCTGGCTCTTCCCTCTTGAAATAAAGTATTTAGCTTGTTTTCTATTTTATAGGAGCCCGCCTCCTGCCCACAGTTGCAAGACTTTGGATTTTTTTTTTTTAAGGCTGAACTTTAAAGTGTTTAAATCTGTAAGGATGTGGGACTTTTTAAGTTTTTGAAGTGTTTTATATTGTGATGATTATATTAATTACTGTGGTGTTCGTGGGCTGAACAGGAAAGGAAAGGTTGTGGCTTTACCCTGATGTGTTTGTGTGTCAAGTTGACAAGGGATCAATTGTGCTGGTTAATTTTATGTCAACTCGACACAAACTGGACTTGTGCGAGAGGAGGGAACCTCAATTGAGAAAATGCCTCCATAAGGTGGGGCTTTAGGCAGGCCTGTAGGGCGTTTTCTTAATTAGTGATTGATGGGGAGAGGGCCCAGCCCACTGTAGTGCCATCCCTGGCCTGGTGGTCCTGGGTTCTATAAGAAAGCAGGCTGAGCAAGCCACGGGGAGTGAGCAAGCCAGAGAGCAGCACCCCTCCATGTTTGAGCTCCTGCCCTGACTTCCTTCAGTGATGGACAGTGGTGCGGAAGTGTAAGCCAGATGAACCCCCTCATCCCCACGTGCCTCATCGGTGCTTCTGGTGTTTTATCAGAGCAGTTGTAACTCTAACTGGGACACCCGGGAAGTGAAGTGGCCATCTCGTCCTCAACTTTGCCAGGTATCGTCGGCTAGGGCCCCAGAGGCAAGTCCTTGCCCCAGCACAGTGCCCAGTGACTGTCTCTAATTGAAAGCTTTCGCTGGGATCAAGGGACTGTTCCCCCAGCCACTTTCTTATAACCCAGGGCCAATTGAAAGGAATCTTTTTTTCTTCCTGCCATGATTAGCCAGTATTCTTCTCCTTTGTATTTTCCTTTTTGAAATCTTTGTATGTGCTCGTGTGTGCATGCCTATGTGTGCGCATGTGTGCATGAGCACCAGCCTGTGTGAGTGCAGACACACACATGCATGCAGAGATCAGAGGACAGCTTTGGAGAGATGTCTAGCCTTCTACCTTGTTTTGAGGCAGTGTTTCTGACCCTGAGAACCTCCAGGCAATCCTCTTGTCTCTGCTGCTGTCATGCAGTGGGGAGTGCAAGGGTTACAGGTGTGGTCTGCTGAACTGGACCTCTTGTGATTCCGGGAATCAAACTCAGATCACCTGGCTTGTGTCCTGAATGCTTTTACCTCCTGAGCCATCTCGCAAGTCCAGCGTTAGGCTTGTCCCTTTTCATGAGCAGTTGTTATCACCTCTGTCCGCTCTGGGTCTGGTTGAATTGGGCAGTTTTGATATGATGACGTCTAAGATGACCTGCAACTCTTACCTCTCTGTAACAGAGCTGCACATTCCCAGGGATCATGGGGAGAAAAAGGAACATCAGTCTACAAACCACAGCCTCATTTATCTAGTGCTTCTGTGTAGTGTTGGGTTTTTTATTATTATAACAGTATTTTAAAGTGACACGCTCTTCCAGAAAACAGGTTTGGTGTTGTTTTTCAGTAACGGTCATGTTTGGTCTCGATGCTAAGAAGGCCTAACTGAGGGGAAATGACAGACACGGTGTTTCCTGTGTCCTGCAGGCCTGGAGAGGGACAAGTTTGACAACAAGACGGTCTCCTTCGAGGAGCACATCAAGTCGGAGCACAACATGTGGCACTACCTGTACTTCATCGTCCTGGTGAAGGTGAAGGACCCGACGGAGTACACAGGGCCCGAGAGCTACGTGGCCCAGATGATCATGGTGAGTAAGGCTGCCTTGGCTGGTCCTGATTCCCAGCCCGTGGCTGTGTCACAGCTCAGAGGCCTCCTCTCAGGCAAGGGATGCTCTAGCTGGGGCTTTTCGTGAGCCTTTAAATAGGCCTGTCAATCACTGGGGAAGTTCCACAGGGCTTGTGTCATCTTTGTTGTCTAGGAAAATCTGTGACTTCAGTGCCCTGACAGCATCCTCTCAGGGAGAGCGTGTAGGGAAGTGCTTCCCACTGACGTCTCTAACCTCTGACCCCTAAACCCTGACCCCAAGCCTCCAGTCATCGCTGAGTTTCTCAGTTCCCAAATCTGGAGCTTTCGCGCATTGTCGCACGCAAACGGAGAGGAGTCATGGTTCACCACATAGATCCCTTGAGGTTTCCAAAATAAATCATTCAAGATGTCGTGTGTTTGGGAACGCAGGCGTTTCAGGGGAGCCTGGCGGGACATTGCTGGCTTCTGGCTTTAAAGGACAGGTGACTGATCCTTGTGCTCCGTGTCCTAAGAGGAGTTTTTGGTCAGCACCTGTGTGCGAGAGAGAGAGTGACGTAGGGACGAGTTTAAGGAGAGAGATGTCAGGAAAGGGGTTAAGGAGGGTGTCTCTAGATCTGATCCTGAGGGAGTACATCACCTACTTAGAGAAACAAAGACACAATACTGGTCACAGCCTACCCATCCATCCATCCATCTAACCAACAAACTTCTATCCATCCACCTGTGTGCCAATCCATCTATCCTCTATCTGTCTGTCCACACATCTATCATCTAGGCCGTCCATCCATCTAATCGATCTCTCCATCTATCATCTATATATCTACCAATCCATCTATCTTCTAGCCATCTATCTGTGTACACACACACACACACACACACACACACACACACACACACACACACAAACACTTGTATCAATCCATCCATGTGTCCATCTGTCTTGGTGTTGTCTTATTAAAAGTGTAGGTTGACACAGTGCTGATTTGCCTGCCTGGCAGCAGCCATGTGTCTCCCCACATTTCCTTTCTCTCCTTGTTCTCCTAAATATCGGGGAAGGTAATCAGCTCCCTAGGAACTCACTTGTGGCTGCGGTCACACACTCTGGACAGTGTTTGTGAGGGACTGACTCATGGCTGTGGTCACACACTCTGGACAGTCTTTGTGAGGAACATCTCCATCTGCTCACAGGAGAAAATGTATCTAAGGCACAGGACATACAGATGTGACTCGTGGTCATATTTTATCAATGTTTGAATAAATATAATAGTTTTGTGTTTATTTGTATAAAAGTATTTCAGAGAATACAGCGCAAAGAATGGTACACCCGTCTACAGTAGAACTCAGCTCAGCTGTGAAGAAGAACCAACTGAAAGGGAGTGTGCCAGGGGTGCCCAGTCATGTGACGACGATCTGTAGAGGCTGAAAGGCACAGAGTGACATCCAGTGGACAGTGATGGGGCGGGGTGTCTGTGTGTCTTGGGGAGTGATGAATACACAGGGCAGGGCTTGTTGTGTCTGTGTGTCCTGGACTTGTTGTGTCTGTGTGTCCTGGGGATGATGCACAGGTCAAGATGGGGTTAGTCTGCTGGATCAGTGAGGTCGTGCTCACACCCTCAGAGATATTAGTTAATTCTCACCATCGCTGTAACAAAACACCTAACAGACCTTGAAGGTGTGGAGTGTGTGTGTGCGTGCACAATCACATGTGTGGTGGGGGGTTGTAGATGCGTAGGTGTACATACACATGCTTGCACATGTGGGGGCCAGACGTTGACCTCAGGTATCTATCTGTATAGTTTCCTACCTTACATTTGTTCTGAGACAAAGTCCCTCATCAAATCTACATGTGGTGGTTTAACTAAGAAAGGCCCCCGTAGGCTCATATGCTTGGCTATTGCTCTGCAGTTGGCGGAACTGTTTTGAGGTGTGGCCTTGTTGGAGGAGGCATGTCACTGTGAGTGGCCTGAGAGATTTCAAAAGCCCACAGCATTCCTAGTTAGCTTTCTCTGCCTTGCCATATGGATCAATATGAGAGCTCTCAGCTACTGACCCAGCACCATGGCTGCCTGCCTGCTGCGTGTGTCCCACCATATGCACACGGACTCTAACCAGCTACCAATGTAAATCCTTCCCTCTGTAAGTTGCCTTGGTCATGGTGAGTTATCGCAACAATAGAAAGATAACCACAACACTACAGTTCACCATTTAGCTAGACGGGCCAATCAGTGAGCTCCAAGGATCCACTTATCTCCGTCCTCCCCTACCCCCCCCCCCCCCCCCCGCCCAGCACGGGGATGCAGGCACGCATTTGCCATGCCCAGCTTTTACAAGGATGCTAAGGAGCCACACTTGCATCCTGGTGCTTGCTCTGCCTGCTGAGCTGTCACCTAGCACTGAAAGATTCGTTTTGTTCATGGTCCCAGGGGTTCAGTCCATGACCTGCATTTGGGGCCCAGTGCAAAGCAATGTATCATGGTAGTGGGGTGTCATATAGGGGGCTGCTCGCCTAATGGCCAACAGGAAGCAGAGGCACCCACAACTTGACCCAAAAGAAGCAGAGTATAGCGAGAGCAGGAAGGGGCCAGGGCAAGATGGAGATCCTAAGTCTATGCCCGCATAACCTACTTATCCCAGTGAGGCCTCACCTTCCAATAGTCTACTCAGATAGTAAGTCCACCAGTGTGCTAATCCATCCATTGGGTCAGAGTCCTAGTGGTCTAATTGTCTCTAGAGAGATCCACATCCCCACGGTCACACCCACATGTGCCCTACTAATCTCACGTGTCTTATCCACCTGATCAAATTGTCAGTCAAGGTCTGTCACGCACCCAGGGCCTCCTGAGTTCCCCAGTTTCACTGCTCATAGTGGACTCACTTGTAGGAAGTTCTTAGAGGTGGCAGAAAAGCCAATTGGGACTTTTGAGTAATAACTGTTGAGTGTGGGTTCGATAGCGACAGAAATCCGCCGATGGTTACTACCAAGGGGATACTGTGTGTGGCCTAGCATAGTGTCCGGTAGTGGGGTGCAAGCTGGTGGGAAAAGGGAAAGATAGCATCACAGATGGTGTTTAGCAATGGGTGAAAACGAAGTGACAGTGTGGGAGTAGGCGGCTGGACACACCTGGCACAAGAGCCTTGGCCTGGGGAGAAGGTGGAGTGTCAGTGGCATACCAGAGCCCCTCCGGGAGGAGAAGAAGCTGTTTGGGTGTGCGTGCGTGCGTGTGCGTGTGTGTGTGTGCGTGTGTGTGTGTGTGTGCGTGCGTGTGTGCGTGCGTGCGTGTGCGTGTGTGTGTGTGTGCGTGTGTGTGTGTGCGTGTGTGTGTGTGTGTGTGCGTGCGTGTGTGTGTGTGCGTGTGTGTGTGTGTGCGTGCGTGTGTGTGTGTGCGTGCGTGTGTGTGTGTGTGCGTGCGTGCGTGCGCGTGTGTGTGTGTGTGCGTGCGTGCGTGTGTGCGTGCGTGCGTGTGTGCGTGTGTGTGTGCGTGTGTGCGTGCGTGTGTGTGTGTGTGTGTGTGTGTGTGTGTGTGTGTGTGTTGCCGTCAGGTATCTCTCTGTATCATTTCCTACCTTTTGTTCTGAGACAGAGTCTTCCGTTAAATCTAGCTGTGGTGGTTTGAGTGACAATAGCCCCTGCAGGAACTGGAGAATCGTGAATTTTTGGGACAGTGAAATGGATGGAACCTCAGTTCTGCCGAGATGTCTTAGAGATTATGAGTGAGTCCTGAACCTACCTCTTGCCCTCACCTGGAGCAGAGAAAGTGCTGCCTTCTCCCCAACAGACAGCAGTGTGCATGCTCAGGGACGGTACAGTGCGTGGACTGTTGCTCTCCATGAGTTTGTGGCACGTGTTGTTGTTTTGAGACAAGGTTGTCCTAGAATTCTCCATCCTCCTGCCTTCGCTTTCCTCGTGCTGGGATTATAGGTCTGTGCAGCCACCATCCCTGGCAAGTGTAGGGACTTAAATAGTTCTCACTGTGACAGCCCACATAGTGTGGCCATTAAAGCTGTCGGGATAGCAAGGCGTGCGAAGGTGGGGGGGGCACGCAATGGGAAGAGAAAGATATGGCAGAGGTGTAGCTGGGGACCTTCAGCAGAGGAGACTGAAGACAGACACAGGGCGATCAGTAAGAGGACAAGAAGGTGGCAGCGGCTCCAGGACGAGGCTGGACAGCCAGTGCTGGGTGGAGTTCAACAACCACAAGAAGCCAGGAGGAAGAGGCGGTGTGAACACTGGCTTCTGTGAGGTGGGAATCTCTTCCTGCAGAGGAAGACATAGTTCAGGGTTGACATTCCGAGCAGCGTTTTATCAGGCAGTCAATCCTTCTTGAATGTCTGAGCATCTTAGTTCTTGCTCACGGTCCTACCCATGCCTTCATATGCCAGAGCCCTTTTCCAAAACAGTTCAGGAGAGCTAAGAGCCCACAAGCTTAGGCTAATGTGAAGAGTCCTGTCCTAGCTACAAGACTCCATGAGAACGGGTTTCTTCCTGAGCTTTAGTAAATGGGAGAGGGAGGACCCATCAGCCCAAGTCTTCCATGTGGAAGGTTGTTCATTCTGGGAAGCTAGCATCTGTGTGTTACACACCCAACCCAGGCCTCGGTGGGGGTCTGGGAATGGGCACAGGGGGCGTAGTCCTGGCCCCCCATACAATTCCACATTCAAATCACAAGGCACTCATGGTGCCTCTAGGGGTTGGGATCAGAAAGCATTTTTGTGCTTTCCTGCCAGCAACGGGATCTGTGTGAGATATTAAGGAGAGCTCATCTGCCTGTGTCTTCCCTAACTCTAGGGTTGTGCTTCTTCATAAGCAGGGCACAGACGCTTGAGCTGGCACCGAGCAGAGCCTTCTGGGAGGTCGTTAGTGACGGTGTCTGTAGCTCAAGGCTGCGTGCGCACGTTTTCTCCTGGCAGGCAAGCCTTCCTCTGTGACCAGAGGATCTTGCCATCTTGCACTAGTATTCCCAAAATGAGAAAGGGGGAGGATGGAGCAGCAAAGCCAGGGTGGAGAAGTAGAATTCAGCCAGCTGGGTGAACATGGTGGAACCCCCTAGCCTTTCCTGGGAACAGCCTTCCAGCACCAGTCCCCCTACTCTAACTAATACAGTGACGGGCGGGCAATTGCCAATTAACATAGCCTAGTCTCTTGCCAATCAAGGTCTCAACCCGGAGAGCGCTCGCCGTTGGGATGGCGGAAGGCGGAAACCAGCGCCAAGTCATGGCATGGTACTTCGCAGCGCTCTGTATTTTGCCCATGTTTGACGAAACGGGTGAGAGTAGAGGTCTGATCTCCAGAGGGCACTGATATACGCAGGGCTGTCAACCCTGTGATTGGCCCCTATATGGCCACTGATATACTCAGAGCTTAACTGGGTGCTCGGCCCCAGCCTGGCTCTGGATCCGACCAACACCTTTTGTCTGGAGGTGGGATATTGGGTGTCAACCCACATGCAATCAGACATGCTCCCCAGGAGGCCATTAACAGCAGGCAATGTACCTCCTGTGCAGTGCTTTGCCTCGCACCCCGAACATGATGAGAATTAGGGCTTAAAGGCTGTCAGCCAAGCCTAAGGAGGCTACCTGGCCTTAATGGCAAGAAGGCATGAGTAATAAGGGCATGGTCTCCATCTGTGTGGACACCAGCCTGTATTAGAAAACCCGACTGTACAGTAGAATGAGGGGAGATTTCAGGGAGGAGCCACTAAGAGGTGTCTTTGCGGAGCCCTGCCAGCCAGCGGCCTCCTAGCTACTGTTTTTTTGTCCAGGGCCCTGAAATTGAGGGGGCGGCCAAACGAGATTGGCCCAGGGTTGGAGGAAGCCCTGGGCGTAAAGTCAGCTGGGGGGGTCTTCAGTGTCCAAGCGATGATAATGGACCTGAACAGGGTTGGTAGCTGCATCCACCTGTGCTTTAACAAAACTGGAAAGGCGGTTTAAGGGCCCAAGGACCAAAGGAGAGGAGGAGAATAATGCCCACAAGGGGTCCCAGAAGGCTGGGCAAGAGGGTGGTGAGCCAGGGGTAGGAGGAGAACCAGTTCTGATACCAGGACTCCTGTTTCTCTCTGGCTCGCTGGCATTCCTCCAGGGCCTTGGAAACTTTGTCAAGGCTCTTTTGTGCTAAGCCTGTTTTACTGACATAGAAGCAACATTCCTCTTTAAGAGCAGCACAGAGCCCCACCCCCCTCCTTGAGGAAAAGGAGGTCGAGGCCTCTGCGGTTTTGAAGAACTACCTCTGCAAGGGAATTGAGGGAGTCTTTTATTTCCTGAATCCCATCTCTTATATTAGAAATATCTTTATCAATAACTGTCTGGAGCTCAGCAAAACCTTGTTTGGAGGTCACCAAGGAGGCAATTCCTGTACCTGCCCGCACTGCACCAAGGCCCAAAATAGTGGCTATGGTGAGGGTCGTAATGGGCTCTCTTTTAGATCTGGGGTGAATGGAGATGCCCTTATCTACAAAGTTTAGGAAGTCTTCAGGGTAGTGGACGGAAAAGCGAGGGAATAGGAGAACCGTCACACACCAATTATGTTTTTGTACAAACAAAGGGGTAAAGAGGTAAGAGGCCAGGCCTGAAGAGCAGGCAAAATAAGTACCATTGAAGCTGGTTTGGATGTCTGAGGAGCCGCAAACAGAACAGAGATTGTTAGAGAAAGTGTGCTAGGCTTTTAGCTGTGCCCCCTAACAGTGGGGACCATCTCCCGTGCACAGTGTCGTCTGCGGAGGAGACGCATTAGGGGGCTTTCATGATATTAGCTACTTGATTTGACAAACAGCCCAGACCAAACCAGCTCTGCACATACAAGGAGGGCCCTGTGTATCCAGGGCACCTGTCTGTCCCTGGTGCCCTGATGGCACTGGCTGGCCTTAGGGTCCCTTAGCTACCTGCCTTGTAACCTTTTAGGGGCCACACTTGATAGCGCATCCCACTTCTAAGCTCCTCTTAATTACCTTGTGATCTCGGCATTTTTGTTGGCACAACAGTCTATTTTAACACACACGCACACAAACTGTAAGTTACCGTAGCAGAGTATTTTTAAATACCAGTGAGATATGAAATATGCACCACACAACAGACATGATATTGAGAGGTTCATTATTCTATGAGCATGGGGAGAGAAAGAAGGGGGCACCCGAGAAAGACGGACAGACAGACAGACAGACAGACAGAGGAAGAAAAACAAGAAAGAGATAGAAAAAGGAAGAGGAAGAGCAAGAGGGAGAGGTAGGTGGATTTGTCCTTTTATGTACTCCGGGGCAGGGGCATGCCCAGTGGTAGGGAGGCAATGGCATCAGAGGTTGCTAGGCAGACTGGGGCAGAATCCTAACAGCTGTGTTGTGGCTCTTTGCTCTGCATGCCAGCAGGGCAGTTGATATCTGAAATAAGTGTTAGACGCAGTTCAGGAGACTTGGTTCATCCCCAGCATGCTGGCCACCGTGCCGAAGGTTCGATGTGTATGGCTACATAAGGAGTCATCATTTCTTCAGGGACGTGTAAAGTGTTTGCCGAGAGAGTGAGTGAAACAACAGGTAATGTCTTTGTCTGTCTGGTAGCTGGTTATGGTTTACAGAAACATGCACAAAAGAGCTGTTACAGGAGTTTGAGGTTCAAGTTTCTCCCAGGGAAGTATTCTCCCTGTCTTGAGAACCAGAGGGTGGAGATGCAGCCCAAGATCATGCTCCACCCACTTGGTCACCTAATGTGGCCTCTCCTTGGCCAGGCTGCAGAGCAGTACCCCTCCCACACAGGTGCTCAGGACGCCTTAGTCTCCGAGCAGAGGAGCCTGGGAATGAACAGGTGGGGCTTTCAGTTTAGCTTGGCCTCAGGAATGGATCCTGCCTCGCAGCTATCGGCTATGATCCAAGGAAGAGGATTTATCAGTGCTCTGATAAAATGCACACAGTAACTTAGGAGAGGAAGAGGAAGAGGAGAGGAAGGCTTGGGTTCAGGAGTATAGCTTGCCGTGGGTGCCATTGCGGGCTAGAAATGGGAAGCTAAGCACTCACATCCCGGTGGGTCTGGAGCAGGGGAGGGAGAATGAGGCGTGGCCGCCACTCCCCTCCAGCCTGTGAGGTGGAGGCTCACATTCAGGAGCATCCCTCCTCTGGAAATGGCATCCCAGGTGCACCCAGAAATGCATCTCCTAGATGATTCTAAATCCAGTCCGGCAGAACATGAGGGTGAGCCATCCGGAGTGGCATGGTCTTTTCCGTGAGATATAAAAGAAAGCTAGTCGCTGGCCACTGTAGCCACACAAGGAGCAGAGAGGACTAATGACTGTGTTGGTTTCTGAGTCTGCAACTTGAAATCTGTCCTGTTTAGTTAAACCCTATTTGTGAGCAGCAGTCTCTGAGGGCAGGAGATGCTTGTATTCAAGGAAGACATGAAATTGCCTGAGAGTTATGTGTGCCTTGCTTTCTCCAGCGCCATTTTCCTGCTGGACTTCTTTCATTATTGTTATGTGTTATAATTATGAAACTATATGTTCTGTTTTCATTCCTTTTGATCTACATTAATTATGTAACTGGATCTAATGAAGCCAATTACATAACCACTTCGTTGTTCACCAAAACCTATTTTAAAGATTTTCAGGGCTTGATAAGACACTTTAAAAATGTTTTCATGGCAAGGCAAGCCAGAAGGGCTTTTGCAGTTCAAAACACACAGATAAGTCACCGTGCTCACCCAGGCAGCCACCATGGTCGCTGCGGCACTGTAAGTGGAGATGTGGGTCTTCTGGCCTAGAGAGATCTGTGGAAGTTCCTCACAGGGACTGCAGTGCTGCTCCCGCGCTCTACTCAGCACTCACAGAGAAGGTCCCGGAATCACCGCCTTTTAACATGTGTGCTCATCCCTTTAAGACCCCCCTTTAACGCTATTGCTACTGCAAAACTGAAGTGGAGTGTGCAGCAGTGTGGACCCTCCAGCTTCGTGGGGTCACTGCAAACTCTGTATCACATGAGAGGGAAAGGATTTGAGCTTCATAGTGTCAAAATGCTTTTGGTAGATGCGGGCGTGGGGGGGGGAGCAGGGCGGGGGGAAAGTGGGGTAACAAGGACAAGGGAAGTGAGGTGAGGCCTGGAGCAGCTCAGGGAGGAGGGCAGAGGGCAGGGTCAGGGCAAGGCAAGGAGTCTGAGCAGCACCTGGGCACTAATTGAGCTGATCAGAAACTGCAGCTGCTGGCCCGGAGTATGGGAAATTGTCAAGAAGCTTTGGAAGAGGGGTAATGGCCCGTATTGTGCCTTCGCTCTTGAATATTCCCTCTGATAAAATATGTATAGCGAGTCAGTCAGTGCGTGGACTGGAAACCAGGTGGACTAAGTAAAACCACAGGTGCCTCCTACTGGCTGTCCTGGGGTGAGCATCCATGGTTGGGGAATAGCCTTGGGTCAGGTCTGGGGAAAGAGTGAGAGGTCACATTGGCAGAGCCTGAGACGGTGGGTAGTTCAACGAGGTTCAGCATCCGCATGGTCCTGCCTCTGTGTGACTGTTAGTTAAACACTGTCTGCACGTGAGCAAAGCCCTCCTGAAGAATGGCAGTGGAGGGTCAGTAAAATCACACATGCTAAAGATATGGGGCAGATTCATCATTTCATCAAGGCTGCTAGCAACTAAGGGGGGCAGTGCCCCATTATACACTTGAGGGGACCAAAGCTTGGAGATGACTTGCCCAGTGTAGCGCAGGGAGTCTAAGGCAGCGCTGCGCCCATAGTGTGCTACACACAAATCCAGCGGTCAGGACCCCTGTATAATTCAGAGGCTCTCTGCTTCTGTCCCCCACCCCCCCCCCCCACAACAACACGCGCGGGCCTGTACAGAGAGGAGTGATTTTAAGAATTCAGCCCACAGGCCAGGGAGTAGACCTGGCCAGGAGACAGGAAGTCATATGACAGCCCTGCTGTGGCAGGGGAAGCCTGAGAGGAATTTTAATGGGAAGAGCGAATTGGCTGCTGGCCGGCTGGCGGGGAGGACATTGCAGGACAGCGCAGGCCTGGCTCTGTTCATTTGACAAGGACTTTCTGGGCAGCACTGTGCTCTGGACCATGATAAGCAGAAGTGAAGCATCCCCACCACGCCAGGACCCGTCCTTCGGATTCACAGTCCAGTGAAGCATCCCCACCACAGTCTGGCCGGGGAGAGGCAGGGCAGACTTGCCAGCACCAGCACATCCACTGTCCCCCACAGGAGACCCTCCCTGCTGCTCAGGCTGTAGTCCCTCCCTGGGCCTCCCACACAGGCTGGCCCCAGCCTGCTTTGCCAGGGTCATTTCAACCATGCGGTGCGCGTGCGCGTGCGTTACGCAGGCCTCACATCGCGTGCGCGTGCGTTACGCAGGCCTCACATCTCCCAGCTCTTTCATGTCATGGGCATCTCCACCACATCACTTCCGTTCCTTTGGTTCTTACTGGCCTTTAGTTTTAGTCTCTGTCTCTCTGTCTGTCCTCTGCCCTCCCCCTCCCTCTCCCTCCTTCCTCCTCCTCCGTGTTTTCTTAGTTTTGAGACAAGGGCTTACTCTGTAGCCCAGGCTGGCCCCAAACTTGCAATCCTCCTGCCCCGGCATCTTGCATGCCAGGATTCTAGGCATAAGCCTCCGACACGGCCTCCATGCTCAGCCGTGTGTTCTTACACTAGCTGGCTTTCTCTACTCAGGTTACGACACAAACCCCACTAGTACATTTACACAGACGTTTTGTTGCCTGTTGTGTTCCTAGTCCAGAATTGGTGCCTGGTGCGTAGTAGGCACGTGCATAGATTTACTAAACAAAGTAAACAGGGCAGGGAGCCACTGGGGCAGAGAGGGCAGAGCAGTGACTTCTGCATTGGGGACAGTTCACAGAGGTGACTGTGAGTGAAGCCGAGCCTTAAAAATGAGAATTTTGACACAAGAGACGGAGAGGAATGTTGTCCAGGCAAGATATGTGATTAAAGGGAGGAAGGGAGGGAGGGAGGGAGAGAAGGAAGGAAGGAAAGAATCTAAAGGAGTGTCTAAGCTTTCAGGCTGCCCATCATCTCATTCATGTCATGGTGTCTGTCACATGAAAACTGAGGTCAAACACACAGATCTAATATTGAAGGAAGGGAGATTCAAGTTAGAAGCCAAGGTACCCTGGGGGCGGGGCTTCCTGGGGGCGGGGCTTCCTGGGGACAGGGCTTCAAGGCATCCTGGCTTCTGATTCGCCAAATGTCTTGAAAAAAAAAAATGCACCCTTGTTGCTTGAGCCTCTGAAAGACTGATTCGCTCAGCACTTACTGTGTCCAGGCACCGGGCTGGGCCCAGGGACTCGGGCCAGTGCTCCCCTTTGCCTGGGAACGGAATGCCAGGGCAGTAAATAGAAAAAGCAGCATCATTCCTTCACCAGCTCACGGTGGGGCCTGCTGCAGACCTCAGGGCCTGTGAAGGGAGGCTGCCTTCAGGTCAGACCTGGGAACTTGAAGAGACTTGATAGGTCCAGCTGGGGCTGGAGAGGAGCCACAGGTGTGAAGATAAGGGGGCCAGGTGGCTAAGTAGGACCCAGAAACCAGAGTGCAAAGGGCTTGTGAGCTTGGGGCTTTTATTCTACCCTGGAAGCTAAGGGAAGCCCCTCAGAGAGTATTCACCCAGGAGTCAGGGCTGAGAGAGGTAGAAAAGGGACACTCTGGGGCAATGGTATGGCCAAAGGCGTTGACTCCGGGGGTAATGGCGTTTACTGCCAAACCTGAAGACTTGAGTTCCCAGGACCCACACTGTGCAAGAAAAGAAATGACTCTTATATTTTGTCCTGACCTACACACACACACACACACACACACACACACACACACACACACACAAAGAGAGAGAGAGAGAGAGACAGAGAGAGACAGAAAGACAAGAGACAAGAGACAGAGAGACAAGAGACAGAGAGAGATAAAGAGAGAATAAATACAGTTTTAGAAAGGAAGTATATCCATGGCCCACAAGAAATGACAAGGCATCTTGGAAATGACAGAAACATCTAGAGAGGTTTATTTCCTAGCAGCAAGGCAAAGAGCACACAGTGAGGAGATGGCACAGAATGAATAAAGTGAGTTCACTGACCTTGACGTCCTGTAGTTTGCTAGTCTGTGTAGTTGTGGGTGTTGAACAGTAGGAGAGGGGTAAGAGTGGCCTGCAGTGAGGAGAGGTGGTCACCTCAGGCTGGCTTCCTGTCCAAGCACACAGGGCCTAAGGAGAAAGTTCCAGATAGGAACTTAAAAATGAACTATTATGGGTTGCATGAGAAATGTTCCTCTTAGGCTCATGGGTTTGGACCCCTCGTTCTGCGGCTGGAGAAGCTATTTGGAAAGGCTGTGCGATCTTCCAGAGGCAGAGCCTTGGTGGAGAAAGTAGGCCCTGGGCCTTGAGGGCTTTAGCCCATCACTGCTTCCTGTTCTCAGATGTGAAGCATCCCACCCACGTGGTCCTGACTCCCACCATGAAGCCCTGAGCTAAAGCAAACTCTCTGCTCACAGGATGCTGCTTCCCAGGCGCTTGGTCACAGCTATTAGGAGAGGATGGTGTGTGTGTGCAATCCACAAAGACAACATTGTAGTCTTTGCCTTCAATAGGGTTTCCAAGGAGTGTGAACAGTGCTTGCTATGTAATAGGCACAATGTAAAGATTCCTTAGACAGGAGAGGTGGCTCAGTGGTTAGGAGCATGTGCTGCTCTTACAGAGGACCCAGGTTCAATTCTCAGCACCCCATGGTGAGTCCCAACTGTCATCACTCTACTTTCATGGGATCCAGTGCTGCCTTCTGGCCTCTGTGGGTACCAGAAACACCTTCAGTTCACACACATACACACACACACACACACACACACACACACACACACACACACACACACGAGTTACTTGCAGGCAAGCACTGATACACATAAAATAAAAATAAGTAAACCAAAATAGACATTAACTGATGATAAAGTCATATGTCACTCGTGTGCTTGGTGATTAAAGTCACGGGTTTTGACAAGGCTCCCGGGGAGGTTGTGTGGAGGGAGTAGTGAGGGGGAGGGGAGCCCTTCAGAAGAACACCCTGCTGCCAGTGGGGTGAACCTGATTGTGATGTGTCTGCCATGCAGATTTCACTCAACAAACATAGAACCAGAAAGGAGAAAGCTTTCTGTAAAAGAGTTTAGCTTTCACCAGCCAGGGCACCTGGACATGGTCTGGCCAGTCAGCAGACACCTCATGACCCAAGAAAATAAGGTTTTCTGTGCAATCAAGTGGCAGCCCCAGGTGATTAGAGTAAATGGCCCGGATATGCTGAGCACACAGGCCCTCCATTGTTTATTTCAACACGCAGAGGGACCTTCACATCTCTCCCCCTCATCACCCCACAAGAAGCTCTCTTCCTGCAGTGCCCAAGACAATCCTCACTTCCCAGCCCTGGTCATTACTGTAAGACCTTGCTGGATCCCCAGCAGCTTTCTGGAATAGTCGTGTCCACGCTGTGAGGAAGGAATGATGCGTCTTACTCAGAAACGCTGGCTCTCTTCCAGAGAGTAACAGATGCCATCGAAATGTGAGTTGTAGGAACAAGGGCTTGTACGGTAAGGCCGCAGGACCCTAGCTAATAGCTTTTAAATCGCCAGACCAGCCCAAGCCGCAGTCTAAGCAACCAGTGAAGGAGGCAGTTACTCTGAAAACATTGCCTGAGGTAGGTTGCCAGGCAAGCTAATTTCCATAAGGTTTTTGTGCTAATTATATCTTGGGAAAAAATCTTGAAAAAAAAAAATGCTGAATTTTATAAAAGAGATTCAGCATTGTATTTCAGAGATCAGCCGGGACGGGTGCTGATACTCGGAGATCCAGAGATGACTGTGTTTGAAGTAGAGCACCTGAGCTAAGTGACCTCAGCTCTCTGGGTCGGCTTCCTCACCTCTGAACGATGAGTGTCTTTCCTAAGCGCTCACGTGGATTTGCACCAAACTCGTGCCCACCGAGGTGAGCGGTTCATGGATGTTGCACACGTGCCTCAGCATCCCACTCCTGATGAAAAACTTGGCTTAGTTCAAATAACGCGGCTGGATTTAAATACTCCTCTGTATATACAAAGTGTCCTTAAGCCGTGCAGTGTTCAAGCAGTCTACTCTGAGGAGAGTGTGCTGTGTGTAAGTGAGCAGTGCTCAGCCTGCCTGTGCTTACTAAACACCAGACCCACGTCCTCACTGAGGTAGCCCTTGCGACAGTTGGGACTTGCCATTGGGTCTCATATTTAGAGTGTTAGGGAGACCATAAACACCAAGGTTTCTGATGGTGTGGCGGTGAGCCTTGCCTCCTGGGGAAAGGCCGGCCAGAGGCACCTGTATGTTGTCTGACCCAAACTCAAATTCTCACAGTCCATGAGCCTTTGTTAAACTGAAAGTTAGGACTCCATTAAACACAAAGAAACAAACTGTATTGTCAGGAACTCCGGTCACCTGAGCTGTCAAGGTCCTGGGGCAGTCTTTACCACAGTGGCATAAAACACCTACAGAGTCCAGAGAGGATATGAGGCCAGACAGGTCCTGAAGGGGAGCAGCAGCCTTGACGCTGAGGCTGTGCAGGGCAACCCTGACCGGCCATCCTTGCTTTCTCACGCTGTGATGGGAGCACCGGGCATTCAGTCTGTTCTCCAGAGAATACCTACAAGGCTCCGTCAGGCTCTTCCAATATTTGAAAAGTTCTGGTGCACGTGTGCTGGAGAAATCATAGTCTGGCTCTGGGCTCTCCTCCTGCCTCAGGGTTTTACCGTGATTCTGAACTCCTTCCACAGCCCTGTGGAGTGCTGAAAAGCAGTGAAGCGTGCCTGATGTGAAATAAATAACAAAAATCTCTAGTTCTCAAAAGCCCGGAACTCAGAAAGAACCTGATCCAGAGGTGGCCCAGTTGCACAGAGGCCTGGAGCTTTGCAAAGGGTGAACCCCCCCGCCCCGGGGTTTTCCTTCAGCTGCCTTGGATGTGCCAAGCCGTGCTCTCAGGGTCACAGGGCTGCTGACACTGAGCAGCCCTGTGCCTGTGAGAAAAGATGAATTCCAAGGACTTGGATGGGAAGCTAGGTGATTTCCAGGGACTCTGCTGGCTCACTTCTAAAATTCTGCTAACTCTTAACATTTGTCGGGAATCCTTACATCCACTTTTGAGTGTTGATTTTTTTTTTAAGTGAGATTTTGAGTGGTTAAAGCCGCTTCTTCACTGTGAGGAGGCACAGGTGTGCTGTGTGGACACAATTCCGTGCCTGGCCTCTGCCTGTCTAGTCACGCTGATCTGTTGCCCTCGCTGTTGGGTCTCTGCTGCAACCCCAGGAGGACACACTGAGTGGGAACAGACCCTGAGTTTCTCTCACAGCCTTCTGAGAGAACATCCCAGTACAGTCCTAGTGAGGGAGATGTGTCTCAGCTCCTGGAACCTATGCTGCAGGGCCTGGGAGAATCCCCCCTTCTCAGCCAAGGACACGGTTCCCCATGGAAGCAAGGAATCAGTCTGCGGGTTTCATTTTGAAGACACAAGCATCTGTCAATGGGCACACAGTGAGCTAGCTCATCTCACTCAGAAAAATCTCACTCACTTGGGAGACTCGGGACTACTTGACTTTATGTATGACGTAGAAGGCACTTGTCCCCAACTTGTAACCAAGAGTGACATTACAATCCACACCTGAGGGGAATCAGTGGAGAAGGGCAGGGTGCAAGACACAGAGGGAGTGTACAGCGGCTCAGTCAGGCAGAACTTTCAGGACTCTGGACAGGCTCCTTATCCCCTCCTGTGCTGATACAATAGGTGAATTAAACAAGTTGCTATTCTTTCATTATCTAGTGGGTAATGCGTGTGACAGTAACATTTAAAGTAGTTATGGATATTCAACAGCCAGCATAGCATTTCATTATCGCTCAGTCAACTTTTGTTTAGTGGCCTCTATGTCTAGATCAAGGATTAGCTAGGGCAGGGATTCCTTAGGAATCTTGGGCCTAATGGGAGAAAAACATGTGGTCGGGACATTGGGTAGTAAACCAGATAGCAGTGTTTGATGAGCTGGTGGCCCCCGAGCCTAGAGGACCGCGTGTGTCAAGCATGAACAGATCTGCGTGTTGTGTCCCCTCGTTCTTGTAGCATAATGAACAAATGAAGGCAGCAGTATTGACAGCTGCGCTCAGAGGCCCCTGAGGATGCCACTGGCCCAATACTGCAACTCACCGTTCCACGCACTAAGCAGAACTTCTGGAACAGGACTCAGAGGATTCAGGATGGCTCTGCACGTGCAAGGCTGGTCTAGGCATGGAGAAATTGGAGAGCGGTTATCCAGATCACTTTACTCCCTCTTGTTTTTGTTTTTGTTTTTGTTTTTTTTAAGTCTGGATGTTATATTAAATGTATTGAACTCCCAGGACAGCTGGAGTAACCGCCCCTTTGGTAAAGTGCTTGCCTCATAAGCATAAAGTCCTGAGTTCAGTCCCCAGATCCACACAGCAGCAGCAACCAGACATGATGGTCAGAACCAGAGAGCTAGAGGCACCCAGACATGGTGGTGTTCATAGTGATGTCAGAACCGGAGAGTTAGAGGCACCCAGATGTGGTAGTGTTCATAGTGATGTCAGAACCGGAGAGCTAGAGGCACCCAGATGTGGTGGTGTCCATAGTGATGTCAGAACCGGAGAGTTAGAGGCACCCAGATGTGGTGGTGTTCATAGTGATGTCAGAACTGGAGAGCTAGAGGCAGGAGCACCCCAGAACTGTTCAGCCAGGCATGCTTTATCACTGAGCTGCATGCCAGTAAGAGACCTTGACTCAAAAGACAAGGTGGATGGCTCCTGAGGAAAAACCCAGGGTTAACCTCTGGTTTCTGCACATAATAATGCATATGTGTGCACCTGTGCATGTGTATGTACACACACACACACACACACACACACACACACACACACACACACACACACACACCCCTACCCCTACCTTTGAGCTATATCTTATGGTCAAAACTGCAAGTCTCGGCAGACATAGAACACAGTGAGCCGGCACTGAGGAGAAGCCGAGAGCTCGTCCTTATCTCTAGGTCCTGCTCACCGAGTTCACTGCTGCTCCAGTGTCAGATCCGCTCACTCCAGGCGACGTGCCTGCTCTGATCATGGTTAGCTCACCAGCCATGGGCTACATGGAGAAAAGGCAGGAGAAATGGATAGAAGCCAGAGGCAGGGTCAGGTCAGCAATGCACACTGCGCCCCTCTCCTCTTTGTCCTCTGGAGGAATACTTACCCGAGAAGGAAGAGAAGTGTGGTCTATACCATCAGTGCAGACGGTGTGAAGATGGCGCTGTGCAGGGCCTGTAAACAGTGACAGGGACATGGCTGACAATGTTGCTCTGTCTGGTGTTCTGCTCAAATTGTAGTGTGTTGATCAGCTTTCGGTTACTGTGGGGGGGTTGGGGACAATCTCTGAAGCAAACTGATTAAAGGTTTGGCTTCTGTTCCAGAACTCTGAGCCCTTGGTAGCTTGGTTCCTATCACAGTGAGGGTGGATAACACGGGGGAGTATGCGCTAAGCGAAGCAACTCACACCATGGTGTTTGGGAGGGGAAAGAGAAAGGGCAGGGTCCCTTTCCCCGGGGCCTACGTCCTTCAACCAGGCCCTGCCTTGCCACCTCACAGGAGCAGCATCTGCTGGACACTAGGCCACCAGCGCAGAGGCCTTTGAGGACCATTCCAGACCCAAACTGGAACCCAGAACACACAGCAGGCTCTCCTAGAATAAGTCTGTTACTGCTTGTTCTTAGTTTGCCATGGTTGCGCCTCACTTTGTCTCCGTTGCCAGTTTTTCCTCTCTTCATATAACTTCTTTGTCCCTTTTATCTGCCTATCTACATTTCATGGGCTTTTTCTTTTCTCCGATTTCATGTTTCAAACAAACCTGCTTCATGAAATCAAACCCTTTCCATCTGTGTGTCTCATTCTCAGTAGCGTGGTGGGTGAGATGTAATAAAAGCTGAGATCAAATCATCTTTAATAAAGAAAATACGGAGTTCGGAGAACGAAGGTGAACTGAGGAGAAAGCAATCAATCAGGCTAGAAAACCGCCAAGTGCCAGGCACCGGTTTTACGCAGTGCCTCCTGCACAAGTTTGTGGAGAAGATAGCTGAAATGTACATAGCGAGGTGAGAGCTGCTTGGTCTGTTCTAAGTATCACTGACTCGTTTTCACGTAGTGAAACCCTGCTTCCAACAAGCCTTTGACAGAAGTCCACACAGTTACCTAGAGGGCCTCTAGAGATAATAGTCCGTATCCAAGAACGTCAGTCCAGCAAATCCATCTCTGTAATAGAATGCACAGCCATCACGCTGTAGGATTCTGTGCACCAGGAACTGCATTATAGGTTGAGAATTTGTGTGAAGTTGAGGTTTTGAATTATCCACAAAGCCCAAAGTTCACATGGCTTTTTGGTCAATGTAGATTCGAAGGAAATCTGCCAAGAGTTCAGGTATGGCATTGACAATAGAGCCTTTTGCAAATGGCATCAGGTGACTTTGTGTAGGACCCAGTGTCCACCTGGTGTTTTCTTCCGCTTGCTGGCTTATAGAGCTGGAAAAGTTTCCTTCCAGAGTCAGTTGAAGAGCCAAAGAGGCTTTGTCTTCTGTAGCCATTGGAGCATCCGCACAGGCACCTTTTCTGAGGCCTCAGTAGGTTGATGATGTTTGTAGCTTCTCAGAAGACAGCATCCCCTAGCAGGCCAAATGGGCCACTTCATCCTGGGGTGGACACACACGTGAAGGTCTGTGAGTGCGTGGAACAGTAGTCTCCCCAAAACTGGCTTTCTTGGGCTAGAGATATAGATGAGTGTAGAGCACCAGCCTAACGCGGGGCAAAGGCCGGGGTTTGGTGTCCAGAGTCTCACAGCAAAAGCACATTTTCTCTTTAGCCTTCTAATCTTAAGTCCTAGGACAGCAGTGGAGAAGCGTGTGACAGCTTGTATCCATGTTAATCCAGCAATAAGAAAAGCAATGCTTTATTCTGACATGAAGGTATACAGAAGGCTGCATCTGGGTAATCTCACTAAAGATATCCTCTGCTCTCAAAACCATGAAGCACGAGCCGAAAGGACCATGCTCTGAAAGATAGGTAACAGTACATAGGAACATACCAAACTAACGTGAGTGAAGGCAACCGAACCAGTGGCAGAACCGTTAAAGACAGACACGTGAGCATGATGTGGTGGTTAAAATTCACAACATACTTCACTTATTTCTGTTTCAGGGCCCTTTAAGACTTCAAAGGGAACGGGGGAGTGGGCCACACTGCTTTACAAAATGGTAGGAAAGTAGACTGTTGCTACAAAACCACCGGCAACATGCAGTCAGCAAGAAGAGAGTGCTTGGGTGGGAACTATGTAAAATCAGTTTCTCTTCTGGTGATTTTTTTTTAGAAGATGTCCTATACTTAGTTTTTATGATATGGCTTAAAAATCACTTATAGTTTCCATGGTAAATATGACAATGAGCAAGATTACCATAAATATGGTGGCCACAGCCACCTCATCTTGCGTTGTCTCACTCAGGTGGAAGAGCTGGTGGCAGCATCCTGTGTGAACCTTTGCTGGTAGTGCCTGTGCCTTTAAGTAGTGGACAGATTTATCCAGTTTAGTTTCTGTAACAAATTGTAGGGCAGCCAGGGTGATGGCTCATCCAGTAAAAGGCTTGCTTTGCAGGCAAGAGGACCTGAGTGTGACTCCCAGAACCTGTATTTTAACAGCCAGGCCTGGTGGGGCACATGTGTAATCCCAGCACTGGGAGGAGAAAATAGCTGTTCCCTGTGGCTTGCTGGCCAGCCAGCCTTGCTCGCCCAATGAGTTCTAGGCCAACGACAGACCCTGTCTCAAAACAAAACCCCAAAACAAGGCAGATGGCACCTGAGGTTGATCTCTTGTCTGTACACACCCACGTGAACCCACACCCACACTTGTGTACCCACACACATATGAGCATGTGTGCGCGCGCGCGCACACACACACACACACACACACACACACACGGTAATTTTTCATTTTATTATATCTTAATTTCTAATTACATCTTAATTTCTAGACTAAGCACATGTGTGGTGGTCCCTATAGGTTCAGATGTTTGAGTACTTGGTCCACAATAGGTGGAACTGTTTGGGAAGGATTAGGAGGTGTGGCCTTATTTGAGGAGGTGTGTCACTGGGGGTGGGGCTTGATGTTTCGAAAAGATTAGATTTATTCCGAGACAATCTCCACCTCCTGTTTTCCAACTAAGATGTGAGCTCTTAGCTGTTCCTGCCACTGTGCCTTCATGGCATCATGGATTCTCAACTCCTGAAGCCATAGGCCAATTAAATGCCTTTTATAAGTGGCCTTGGTTATGGTGTTTTGGCACAGTAATAGAAACTTACTAATAAAACACAAAAATTTATTTTTTTTTTCAAAAAAATTTCTTTTATTGAAAAATAAAATCATTCGTATTACATCTTAATTGCTATCCCATCCCGTGCTTCCTCCCATTCCTCCCTCCCTCCCACTTTCATCCCATTCCCCTTCCCTATGACTGTGACTGAGGGGGACCTCCTCCCCTTGAATATGATGCTAGGGTATCAAGTCTCTTCTTGGTAGCCTGCTATCCTTCCTCTGGGTGCCATTGGGCCTCCTCATCAAGGGGACATGGCCAAATATGGGGCACCAGAGTTTGTGTGAAAGTCAGTTCCTACTCTCCACTTAACTGTGGAGAATGTCCTGTTCCTTGGCTAGATCTGGGTAGGAGTTTGATGCTCACTGCATGTATTGTCCTTGGTTGGTGCCATAGTTCGAGCAGAACCCATGGGCCCAGATCTGCCCATCATAGTGTTCTTCTTGTAGGTTTCTAGGACCCTCTGGATCCTTCTATTTCCCCATCTCCTATATTTCTCTCACCTAGAGTCCCAATAGGATGTCCTCCCCTCTGTCCCACTTTCCTGGTAAGTGAAGACTTTCATAGGACATGCCCCTTGGGCTAGTGTCTAGTTATAAGTGAGTTTATACCATTTGAGTCTCTCTGCTTCTGGGTTAACTCATTATGATCATTTCTAGTTCAATCCATTTGTCCACAGATTTTGGAAATTCCTTGTTTTTAATAGCTGAGTAGTATTCCATAGTGTAAATGTACCACAGTTTCTTTATCCATTCTTCTACTGAGGGACACTTAGGCTGTTTCCATGTTCTGGCTATTATCAATAAGGCTGCTGTGAACATATAGAAAAATGCAATTGGACTCATATTTATCACCACACACAAAACTCAAGTCCAAGTGGATTAAAGACTTCAACATAAAACCAGAGACACTAAATTGGTTAGAAGGAAAAATGGGAAAGGGCCTGGAACACATTGGCACAGAAGACAACTTCCTGAACAGAACACCAACGGCCCAGGCTCTAAGGTCAACAATTAATAAATGGGACCTCATGAGGCTGAGAAGCTTCTGTAAGGCAGGAGGCACTGTCAACAGAACAAAGCAACAGCCTACAGACTGAGAAAAGATCTTCACCAACCCTACATCTGACAAAGGTCTAATATCCAAAATATATAAAGAACTCAAGAAATTAAACCCCACCAAAATTGAGAAATGGGTCTCAGAATTAAAGAGAATTCTCAACAGAGGAATATTGAATGACTGAGAAACACTTAAATAAATGCTCAACATCTTTAGTCATCAGAGAAATGCAAATCAAAACAACTCTGAGATTCCATCTTGCACCCATCAGAATGGCTAAGATAAAAAATTCAAGCGGCACCACATGGCTGGCCAGGATGTGGAGAAAGAGGAACACTCCTTCGTTGCTGGTGGCAATGCAGGCTAGTGCAGCCACTTTGGAAATCTGTCTGGCACTATCTCAGAAAACTGGGAATAGGGCTTCCTCAAGACCCAGCTGTTCCACTCCTTGGATTGTACCCAGAAGATGCTCCAGCACACAACAGGGACATATGCTCAAACAAAATTTTAAGACATAAAGCATTATAAATTTACTTGCGTGGTGGCAAAGAAGCCTAAGAGTTTGGCATGTTAGCTTGAGTTGCTTACTTAATACAGTGTCTCTCAATGTCACAAGAATGCAGTATGCCATAGGAAAAAATTCAAGTTTCCGAGATGGGGAGATGCCTCAGTAGTTAAAACATCTACCACCCAAACACCATGACCTGAGTTCAGATCCCCAGGTGGCTCACTTAAAATTTCAGCCTTAAATGATGGAGACATGGGTTTCCCAGAAGGCTCACAAAGTAAGGTGAAAGAGCCATAGAGGTAGATTCCTAACTCACGCTTGGGTACACCTGCTCATGGGTGCTAGTACACTCCACATACACACACACATAGGCACACACACGCATACACACACACACACACACACACATGAGGTTACACATATGCATGTGTACATACCATACACATAAAACAAAAAAGAAAAAATATATGTTTGGTCTCAGAAAATAAAATATTTATCTTACTGAAGCTTCAGGAGCTAGTTCTTAAGTCTCTGCGTGGATTAGAGATGCTCACTGTTCTCCTACAGAAGCAAAAATAGCACTAGCTGCCTAGCTTTGAAGAGTCATCAAGGTTCCAGTGGCATCCATCCTCTGTAGTGCTATTGGTGTTCTGGGCTCCGCCAGTTGACGTGAGGATGGTTTGGCTGGCTGAGCGAACCCACATGAACCTTGCCAGAGAGCCCTGAAATAAAGCTGTGGCCTGTACTTGTGTTCACACAAAGTCGGGGTGCTCTCAGCTTCAGCTCACAGTTCATGTTCCTCCCGGCCGTTCCCGAATGACACGAGATACCTGTAGTCAGAGCACTGCCTTGCTAAAAATAAACCGCAGTGATACCCAAGCACCACCCAGGGAGGCCGCCATGCAAAGCGGCAGATGGTCTCTCTGGAACAGCACCATGCCACAGGCTCTCTCAGGTGACAAGGCGCAGATATTGTGCCAGCCTTTGCCAGCTTTGATCCTAGACGCTATCAGGCACACAGAATGAAATGGATAGGGGTCCCCTCGCCAGGCTTGGAAGGCAGTGTGTAGATACGCCAGAGTGTCCTTGACTCAGCAAAGCAAGTGATCTTTTCCAGCCAGTACACAGCCAGCCGTTGTATTTCACCCCCAGAGGAGCCAGGATACAGCCAGAAAGTTGCTTAATGAGCAGGGATTGGGGGCCTGGGAGCTGTCGGGCTGTGTGGCTTGCGTGTTTAGTGGAGCAGATGGAGATGAGTTGCTGTGACCTTGTCATACAGCACAGGCCCCTGCAGGCATGTGGAGGAGGCCAGGATGCTATGCATCCCCCCTGCCTCCCCCCCAATCCCCCACCCTCGAGCCCCTCAATCCCCCACCCCCAAACTCCCTCACCCCCTCACACCCTCCCACCCCCTTCCCCACTCCCCCTACCTCCACACCCCCACTCCCCCCCACACCCCTCACCCCGGCTCTACCACGCACTAGCTCTGAGATCACTGGAAACAGCTGCACCTGCCTTGGCCTTGTGAAATCTAGTCCATTCTGTCACTCGTTACCAACCACGTGGCCCACGTTATGCTGACACCTGCCCTGGAGCAGCAGCAAATAAGTCCCCCTGCCTCTGTGCAGCCAGCACAACACACTAGCATCCTGTATACTTGGCTTGACTGCCGTGAACGGGAGGGTAAACAGGAGGTTGTGTTTCAAGTGGGGTTGGTGGGTACAAGGTTTCCACCACATGGTGACATCAACTATGTGCACCCCATAAGCCCCCACTTTGCAGGAAATAGAAGTCTGTGTAGGTAAGATCTTTTCTAATTTTACTGTTTAATCTGGTGGCGTGCATCAAAATACTTTGTTTCACTTTATACACTAAAGTGTATATACTAAAATGGTGCACATAAAATGTAGTTTGTTTGGCAAAGCAAACCTTCCTTCCAGTGTGCCTGCTGAACTTGGTACTCAGGGGCTCCCGTGATGACATGGCTCGGTAGTGGGACTAAGGCTTGGTGTGTGACGCCCTGGGCTCCAGCCCCAGAGCATTTGGGGAAGGGAAGAAAGGGAAGAAAGGGGAAAAGAGAGGAAGAAAGAAAAGGGAATGGAAAAGGAAGAGACTTCTAAGATGAATGCTCTATATTTTAATTTATTTCATGCTACCCTAAATGCACCTCTACCTTAGGTTATAATAATTAAGCCGTCATCATCCCTGGTTAGTAGTTGTGGGCCATTTGTATGATCTCACGCTGGGTGTGCCGTGAATGTCACCAGCTCCTTAAGCAAATTTAAAAGGAATTATGAGGCAGTGGGACAGGGTAAACTAAGATCAGCCTGAAGAATGGAGAAGAGGAGACACCGTGCCACGTGCGATGAAAGCCCATAGCTCTGATCAGGGACCGCGCCGTAGCCTGTCTGTTGAACGTTGCTGGGCACCCATGTTGCGGCAGTTCCAGCAGGCACACCCATGTACCCGACACCCAGCGCAGTTAACCAGACATTGTTCAGGGCACTGTGTGGCGTAAGCAACCATATTAATTTTTAAAAAAGAAAAAAGGAAGAAAAACTGAAAAATTAAAATTTTCACTTTATGTGTATGGATTTTTGCCTGCATGTATACATCACATGTATATATGCCTGGTGCCCACAAGGCCAGGAGAGGGTGTTGGATCCCCTGGAACTGGATTAACAGCTCTTTACTGGCCACTGAATGAGTGCCTGGGAATTGAACCTGGGTCCGCTGGAAGAGCCTGCAAAATATTAAATTTTAAATTGATAATTAACAATGTCTTTTTAAAAAGATGCAAAGATGACCAGCTCCAGCAGATCTCAGTCGTAGAATGAAACGAGGCCAGTGCTGGTGTCTGCGGTGAGGCTCACCAACTGAAGAGACAGCTACTGGGGAGCCGAAGAGAAATTTGAGTTCCACGGGGCCTAGGAGGTCTTGGCTGCTAACACTGGTGACATGATCCATTTTACAGTCTGGTGATAAGTTTTAAATTCTAAAAAATCCTATTTTTGAGGCCACTAATGAGCCTTTGCATGTCAGTTCTGAAGTAGCCACACATGCACGGTCTGCATGCAGAAGCCACAAATTAGGCCAAAATGCAGACATCTCCTGGAATCTAATTTCTAATCACAAAGTTGTGGCTGAGCCATGAGGGCCAAGCTTCTAGTGCTATTCACCAGCTGGAGCCTGTGGACTTGGGCACTGCAAATGACCCTCTGGGGCTCCCCTGGGAAGCATGAACAATGAAGGAGGAAATGCAGCGGAATTTCCAGTATGGAACCCCAGAACAAAGCCTCAACATTTCATTCAAAGCAATGGTCCCAGTATGTGAAGAGGCCAGACCGAGTGACTGTGCAGACAGCCCTCTTTCCTTTGACAGCTCAACTGCTGACAGCCTTTGCAAAGAGACAAAAATAGCATCCCTGTGCCCCGTGGCAGCCTTCTCAGGAGCAGATTTTGAAAGTGTGACAATGAGGAATTTATGTTTTCAAAACTGGTAAAAAGTATTTAGGCGACACAGAAGAAATACCTGGCCTCATCCCAACTTAGCAAGCAGAGGGTGGGGCCGGGTGGACAGAGAACCCTCTGAAAGTCCCAAGTTGCAAGTGCCATGGGGAAACTGCAAAGGGCATGCCAGGGTGACTCCTTATTCACACCTCTGAAAATGTGTTAATTTGGGGGACATCATAATCCCATGAGGCGGTGACAGGGCCTACCTCCCACTCTCTGGGTGTTTTGCCATAACCATATGGTGCCACATGACATACCTATGCTGCCTGCCCCAGCTCTGCCCTCTTCTCCTCCCACCAAAAGCAGAGTATGAATAAGCATCCTTCCACTACCACTGCACCCCACCCCCCACCCCCACACCAGCTCTTCCTAGCGTGTTCTTAAATCCTGGTAGGAGCCCTGAAAGCTGGGTGTTATTTACCCACTGTCAGAATGATCAAACAGTTCTTGAGGTGTGAAAGTGGGAGTTGCAGGTGGGTCTCTCCAGTCAGCACCAGCTTTCTTCTCTCTCTAACTGGAGTCCTTCGTCTGGGGTCGTGGTGATGTGATGTGGGGCAGGTGGTGGCTGGGCTGTGGAAAAGGCAAGGACTGAGCAGGCAGCCATCTGCCCCCTGCCGTTCTCTCCAGAAAGAATGAGAGAGATATAGATACACACAGTCTGTCTGTCTGTCTGTCTGTGTTTGTGGTGCGTATGCATGAGCACTCGCTGGTGCTTCAGTTTTTGAGGAGTACCAATACCATCTGTGTGTGTAACACAGAAAAGTCAGTCCTGACAAGGAAATGGGCAAAGCACACAAGGGTAACTGGTTTAATCCTCAAAGCTCTGGCAGGCTAATGGATTTCAAATCAGCCCTAACTTGTCAGGCAGAGTGGATAAGGGTGAAAGAGGCTTTAGCACACAACCCAACAGCATCTTATTCCTGCTCAGGATTCCGGAAGAAAAACAAGAAAACCAACCAACCAACCAAGGAAACAAACCAGCCTGCCCGCCTTGTGTGATCATGGCTGAGCTGCAGCAGCTACAGCTGTGTGTGTCTCATCCTCTGTGGGTCCCTGCAATATTGCCGTTTATTACCATTTATTCCTATCTACAGGGCAAAGGAAGTGCCCAGCTAACTCAGTGGCCTGAACCACCTGCCCTTCCATTTCCTAACTGGCTCTCCCACAAATACTCTGCCTCCCATGCCAGTGTAACAGCTGGCACAGACGGGGCTGGCGAACTGGTGACTACTTAAATGCCAGATGGCCAGTTTCTACCCCCATTTGTGGGTACAGCCACCTGTAAGTCAGAGGAGAGGATCCCCAGCAAGTCATCCAACCCCATCTGTTCTTTGGGGGTCCCCAGGCTACCTACATTCTGAAAGGCTGACTATAATTTGGGGGTCAAGTTTGGCAGTTCGCTCTAACTACTCAAAGAACTTTGAACCCACTGTTCTGACTGCTACCTTTGTGTCGTAAAGGATACTAGTAGGGAGGGCAGCCGCATGGAAACACCCATGGGTGCGGTCTGAGGACACATAGAACATCTGACACTTTACATCTTGCTCTTAGTCAACCCGCGCCCTATTTCACTAGGGGCTTTGTACCTAGACCTGGTTAAATCAGCGGCCACAGGATTGAGCTCAGTCATCAGCACAGAGGTTGGTTGGGTTGGCCCCGAAATCCTGATTCTGGGGCCATGTGTGTTCATCATTCTAGGATCTCACCTTGATTTGGCTCATTAGGACAAATGGGGAAAGGGTGGGAGGCAATCCTGGGGCTCCGGAGAGCCAACTCCCCTCTGTCACGTGGGACACTGTAAAGATTTGCGGCTACTGTCTTAGGAAGAAACAAAGACCCATCACGCTGTTTATTGTACCCCGGTACCTGAGCATAGAGGAATACATGGATAGACTAAACCAAAATGGTGGAGAAATATGTTTAGAAAGTGGCCATGCCCCTGTGGCAGCTCTAATGTGTAAGTAGACACCCTCAGCCCTGAAGATGGCACAAATGCACTGGAGAGGCCACAGGGTAGACTTCAACTGGCAACAGGTAAAGAATTGGTTAATATGTTAAGCCTCTCAGATGGGCTCTGTGCTCCTACAGATATGAGCACCTGTGTTCAACCACAAATAATAATAATAATAATAATAATAATAATAATAATAATAATAATAACAACAAAAGAAAAAACCCAACAACAACAAAAAGGCATTATAAGATCACATCTGGTTAAACGTGGTGGCACATGTCTTTCTTTAATCCTAGCACTCAGGGAGGCAGAAGCAGGTGGATCTCTGTGAGTTTGAGGACAGCCTGGTCTACAAAGCGAGTCTAGGACAGCAAGGGCCACACACAGACTGCTGTCATGAAAAACAAAAAACAAAACTAAAAAGATTGCACCCGACCAGCTCCATCGTGTGTCCGAAGCAAGCTTTACAGAAAGAAAATACTTCAGCTGTGTCTAGATTTTTAAAGTGGTAATTTTCCATAAAAGCAATTAATCAATGAGATGCTTTAAAAACCAAGTGTATCAAGTATATGAAAGCTGACTGGTCTTGCCTTATAAATGGAAAGCTTACTTGTTAAATTGCAGCAAAACTAGAGCTGCAGAGCAGTGGAAGCTGTCCGTGTGGCACGTGTATGAGACTCTGCCGTGCATAGCTGTGACTCCTGCCTGCCAAAGCCTGTCTCTTGTGATTAAGTGTGTTAAAGCTATGCTCAGCTTGAAGTCACTGTCCAGAAGGACAGCCTCCTGCTTCAGGAAAGGCACACACCACCTTCTTCTTTCCATCCCACATGTGCCCAGGGAAGTCCAGAATGTAGCTTTATCTTTTGAAGTGTCTCGTCATGTCCTACTTGGAGTCACCTCACTTCTCAGGACAGCTGCCAGTTGTCATCTAAGGATGCGGGGTTCACTGTGCTCAAACTATGTGGTCTGGGGACTCCATCTGTCCGTCTGTCATTTTACCTGCAACTGTGGTACTTTTCTCTCTGTTCTATGAGGCTTTGCAAATGAATTTTATGATGGGAAACATAGTTAGAAACATGGAGCCCAGTTTAGGATAGCAACTAAGAAAATGGTCTCCTGGGAGCCCACTGAGCACAGCCTTAGTGAGTGAAAGCTGCAAGGAGACGTCAGATGGTTAGTCGACACTCATCAGATGGTTAGTCAACGCTCATCAGATGGTTAGTTGACGCTCATCGGATGGTTAGTCAACGGTCATCAGATGGTTAGTCAACGCTCATCAGATGGTTAGTCAACGCTCATCAGATGGTTAGTCAATGCTCATCAGATGGTTAGTCTACACTCATCAGATGGTTAGTCGACGCTCATCAGATGGTTAGTCAACGCTCATCAGATGGTTAGTCAACGCTCATCAGATGGTTAGTCAACGCTGATCAGATGGTTAGTAAACGCTCATCAGATGGTTAGTTGAAGCTCATCAGATGGTTAGTCAACGCTCATCAGATGGTTAGTCAACGCTCATCAGATGGTTAGTCGACGCTCATCAGATGGTTAGTCAACGCTCATCAGATGGTTAGTTGAAGCTCATCAGATGGTTAGTCAACGCTCATCAGATGGTTAGTCAACGCTCATCAGATGGTTAGTCTACACTCATCAGATGGTTAGTCAGTGCTCATCAGATGGTTAGTCAACGCTCATCAGATGGTTAGTCTATACTCATCAGATGGTTAGTCAACGCTCATCAGATGGTTAGTCAACGCTCATCAGATGGTTAGTCAACGCTCATCAGATGGTTAGTCGACGCTCATCAGATGGTTAGTCAACGCTCATCAGATGGTTAGTTGAAGCTCATCAGATGGTTAGTCAACACTCATCAGATGGTTAGTCAACGCTCATCAGATGGTTAGTCTACACTCATCAGATGGTTAGTCAGTGCTCATCAGATGGTTAGTCAACGCTCATCAGATGGTTAGTCTATACTCATCAGATGGTTAGTCAACGCTCATCAGATGGTTAGTCAACGCTCATCAGATGGTTAGTCTACACTCATCAGATGGTTAGTCAATGCTCAACAGATGGTTAGTCAAAGCTGATCAGATGGTTAGTCTACACTCATCAGATGGTTAGTCAACGCTCATCAGATGGTTAGTCTACACTCATCAGATGGTTAGTCAATGCTCATCAGATGGTTAGTCAGTGCTGATCAGGTGGTTAGTCGACGTTCATCAGATGGTTAGTTAGAGTTGCAGAGCAACATGCATTCTGTGATTCTGTGTGTTTCCTCTTGGTGATATTTGAGAGCCTCTGCAGAACTGCACCAAACCTCCAGTGTTTTGCCCTCCTCCCCCACATGTGGCTCTGTGAGGCAGGACTGGCATGACATGTGCTCCTGATCTTCAGTAAATGACCCTGCAGCACACCCTAGAAAAGTAGCCCCAGGATCCCAGTTTCAAAGGTCTCTGTGTGGTTTTTTCTTCCGGATGAGTTTCGAGGCTGGGCAGGCTTTTTGGAGCTGGGGACTGAATCTAGGGCCTCGTGCCTGTTGGCAGGCACCAGGAAGCTGAGCCAGCTCCCCGCCCTTTTTCTGTTTCTATTTTGAGAGTCCCACCAAGTTTCCCAGGTTGAGCTCACTCTGTGGCTGGGCCAGGCCTTAAACCTGCCATCCCTGTACCTCAGCTTCCGTAGCTGCAAAGCGCCAGTGCCTGCATCAGACACAGAGAGCAGTTCAGGCAAGGCAGAATGATAAAAGATGCCCAGACAACCAAAGCCTGGCTCAGCCACTCACCCTTCTATGGCCTTGGGCAAGTGAGTAAGCTTGCCTCTGTATTGCAGGCCGTGGTGAGAGATCATAGCAATCTCTGTTCTGTGGAATTGTGGGTATTGGCCACAACATGACTAAACGCCAGGCACTTGGAAGGCAGGCGGGGTCTGTACCGTGTTATAAGTCACAACTTCATTTCCTTCAGCTCACACACAGATGATGTTGTGTGCATGCTAATAGGTTTCTAAAAAACAAATTCTCAGTGTTTGGTCGACCCAAACCAGTCATTAATTACTTCTTAGTCTCATTCTGACATGGCAAGGTGTGCTCTTTATGTGGTGCCAAGGTTTTGGTCAATTCAGAATCAAGAGGGCTGGGAGCACCTGAGCCCTCCCTCTGGTCATGTCCAGAGTGGAGCAAATACCGATCAATGGAGGGAACATCTACCGTCACCCTGCAGGGTCCTACGCTTTCTAGTCCAAGTGCTGGATACACACGCACACACACGTGTGTGCACACACGCTCTGGAATTGGGCTCTGTGATTCAAGCTTGCTTCTAGCCTTAGCTCTCTGTGTTTTCTCTTTGACAGGCTCAAGGCTATTTGCAGCCATTTGAATCTCAAAGCTTTCCCTTGCATTCATAGCTCATAAAATGCCAGGCTGGGAAGTGTACGGATATGTCTAGGGAGACAGTCTAGTCTCACAGGTAAATGAGAGTAAGACGCCCATCTGCCCCACACAGGAGATGACTTTGGCTATGATAAAGCCAAACCCCAGGTGTCCCATCTCTTCAACCGGTGCCCTTCAATTGCTCCACGAATGAAACATCACTTGAAAACACCAAATGTGAACACCACACAGGGGGTCTCTAAGTGGCACTGAGTGTATGATTGAACAGCTGTCGACACCAGTGGGTCACAGTGACCCACTATTAAAAGAACTCAGAAATATCTTTTTTTCCACCCTCTGTTGATTGCTCCTTCAGTCTCCCAGACAAACACACTATTATAAAAATTAGCCCTAGCACAAGGATTTTGGGGTCCTGAACGACAAGTTCACCTATAAGCTTTTCATTTTAGAAACCTCTAGAAGCTCTCTATCCCACTAAGTTATTGGGAAGGATCAACTGTGCAGCCTTGGAGTCTGGAAGCTAATCTTCTTCCCCGACTTTAGGCTGCCCTGTGGCCACATGTCTTCAGTTCTGGGGAAATGAGGAAATGATTTCATATTGACTAAACCAGGGTCAGCCTGGGACTCCAAGAGCCATGTGGGTGACCTTGAGGTCCGCCACACAGAGTGAAATCAGACCCCTGCTTTAGCCGGCAAGCACAGCACAGGTTAGCAGGAGGAGGGCACTGTGCAGGCGAGCCCTGTAGGAAGTCAGGCCTGGCTTAGGGTAAGAACATCGCCACTCACACCCACACCCCCGTAGAGAAAAGCAAACTTCCTTGCAGAAAAGTAAAGCAGAGAGAGGGAAGTCTGGCTGGTTTGTCACAAACTGTTTTCAACAGAAAACCAAAACCAAAACTCAAAAGCATATGCAATATTTGTGTTTAAGGTCATTTTTGTGAAAAGACTACTTTAAAAACCCTTATTTTTAAATTTAATTAATTTATTATATTTTAAATTTTTAAAAGTTCTTTGAGACTTTTCATAGATATCTCATGTAAGATATAAAGTCCTTTGCACTTGTGCCCTGGACCAGGATATCTGGATCATATGATACTTCTGCTACCGGCTTTTTGAGGAACCTCCACACTTATTTCCGTAGTGGCTGCACCATTGTGCCCTCCTCCAGCAGAGAATGAGTGTCCCCATGACCAGGTTTCATGCTACCATCTGTCATCATTTGGTTATTGACCTTAACCACTCTGACCGGGCTTACATGAAATCTCTAAGTAGTTTTAACTTGCATGGATATTGAGCATTTTAAAAATTTCTCAGATGTTTGTGTTTAAATTTTTTTTTCTGAACTCTGTTTAGTTTTGTGCCCCATTTTAAAAGTTAGGTTTTCTTGGTGTTTAATTTTTGAGTGACTTACATATCTAGATGTTAACACTGTGTTGGAGGTGTAGCTGGTGAAGATGTTTTCCCAGGCTGTGGGCTGTCTCTTCATTTGAGTAATGGCACCTTCGCCGTGGAGGTCTCACCTATTAATTACTGGAATCGAAGCCTTCTACTATTGGGTTGCCATTCATAGGTCTTTTCTTATACCAACGAGTTCAAGCCTGTCCCGTACTTGCTCCTCTGTCAGACTTGGGGTCTCTGGTCTTGTGTCGGAGTAGAGTTTTATACAGGGTGACAGAAATAGGTTGAATTTGACCCCTCTACTGTATCTATCCAGTGGGTACGCTTGTTGGAGATGCTGCCTTCCCCCTAATGTGTATTTGTAGGCTTTTTTGTCCCAAGTTGGGTGGATGCAGAGTGTGGACTCATATGTGAGTCTTCAATCCTGTTCCTCTTATCAATGAGTCTGTCTTGATTCAGTGCTGCGAAACTTTCATTGCAATTTTGATGTAGATTGCATTAAATCTATGCATTGCTTTTTTGGGGCGGCCATTTTCACAATATTAATCATACCAATATATAAACATGGGAGATGTTTCCACTTTATGGTTTCTTGTTCAGTTTTTTTTTTTTTTTCATTCTTTTAAAGGTTCTTTTTTGTTGTTGTTGTTGTACAAATCTTTCGTTTCTTTGTTAGGCTTATTCTAAGATATTTTATGATTCTTGAGGCTATTGTGAATGGTGTCATTTCCCTTGCGGTGTGTTTGTTGTTCGTATGCGTGAAGGCTGCTGAGTGTTGCTTGTTAATTTGCTGAATTAGTTTCAGGTGTAGTCGTCATCTGGTGGCGTCTTCAGGGTCTTTTACGTGTAGAATCATCTACAAATAAAGATGCTTCATCTTCTTTCTGGTTCATATCCACTGTGTCTTCACTTGTCTGGCTGCTCTAGCTAAGACTTCAGACACTGCTGAGCAGGGGCAGGCAGAGGGGTCATCACTGTCTTGTGTTTCTGGTCCTGTGGAAATACTTTGTGTCCTCTGTTTAGGAAGATGTTAGCTGAGGGCTTCCTGCAGGCTCCTTTTGTTATGCTGACACTGCCCCCTGTCTCCCTTGCCTCTCCAGGACTTTTATTGTTAACAGTTGTTGGATTTTTGTCAAAGACCTTTTTTACAGTTAGAGAGATGACCATGTTTTCTGTTTGTGTGGTGCATTAAGTTTATTGAGCCATTCCTGCATCCCTGGGATAAAGCTGACGTGATCATGGTGGACAGTCTTTCTGATGTGTTCTCAAATTAGCTTTGGAAGTATTTTTATTGAGGATTTTCACGTGTGTGTTCACCAAAGAGTCTGGTCTTAATTTTTTGTTGGGTTTTGGTATCAAAACAATACTAGTCTCATGAAAGAAACTCATAAATGTTCCTTCCATTTTCATTTTGTAGGACGCTTTGATGAGAATTGGTGTTAGCTTTTCTTTAAAGGTCTAGTAGAATTCTGTAATGACTTCATCTGGCTTGGGCTTTTTAGTTGGGAGACTTTTTAATTACTGTTTCTCTCTCAATTACTTAAATAATGTAGTTCATCTTTAATTTTGGCAGACCATATATATCTAGAAGTTCATCCATTTCTTTTACATTTCTCCAGTTTGGTGGAATATAGATTTTTAAAGTATATTTGAATGAGTCTCAATTTCTTCAGTGTCCGTTGTAGTGCCTCCCTTTTCCTAATTAATTTGGATCCTTTCTAATTAGTTTGGTTACTTTGGCTAAAGGGTTTATCCATCATGTATATCTCTTGAAATAACTCCTTGTTTTTATCTATTCTTTGTATTTATTTTCATTCTATGCCATTAATTTCAGCTTTGACTTTTGAGCATCTCTTCCAGTCTGTTTCCTTTTTGTTACTGTTGTTCTTTCTCCAAGGCCTTCGCATGCATCATCAAGTTGTTAGCCTGAGATCTCAACCTTTGCTGTAAGCACACGGTGCTGTAAACGTTCCTCACACGGCGGCTCTCCTTATGTGCTATATAGATTTTGCTACATTGCATTTTTATTTTCATTCAGCTCTAAGAATTTTTAAATTTCCTTCTTGCTTCATTTACTAAATGCTGATTCAGACATATGTACGTTGTTCGGTTTCCCTGAGCTTGCGTACTTTGTCATTTCTATTGCCATTGATATCTGGCTTATTTCATCATGACCAGATACAATTCAGGATGTGACCTAAATCTCCCTATGTTTGTTGAGACTTGCGTTGTGTCCTAATGTGTGGTCTGTTTTATAGGAAAATCTATAGTTTTAGTTATTCTATAGATGTCATTAGGTCTGTTTATGATGTCATTGAACAATAGAGGTTCTTTCTTTTTCCACATACCCATATGTTTGTGAAAGTGGAGTATTGAAATCAGCCAGCATTATTGTTTTGGGGTTGATCTGTGGTTTTAATAGTGTTTCTTTTATGAAGTTGGGTGTCCTTGTGTTTAATGCATCTATGTTTAGGATTGTAATATCCTCTGTTGGGCTTTCCTTTGATGATAATACACCCCTATGTATTTCTGACTAGTTTTAATTTAAAATCTATTTTGTTAAATACTGCAATAGCTGTACCTGCTTTGATCTTCCTTCTATTTACTTGGATCTTCTGTCCCTAAGGTGGTGTCTTTCACTGGCCCTGAAGCATGCCGTTGGAGACAGATCCAATCAGTTAGTCTGTTTTTATTTATTGGGGAGTTTATAACAAATTAATTCTATTATCATTTAATATTAAGAACTATTGTTGAAGTATGTATTAATTTCTGTCATTTTGTTGAATTTATGGTGTCCTATTGACCTCTTTTGATTCAGTGTTTTAGGTATAGTAGTCTGTGCTGGCATCTGTGGTCTTTCATAACTTGTAGAGCACATTATAAAAGTCCCTTCTAGCTCTCTTTAGTCTCCACTGGAAATTTTACTCTTATTCTAAAGATCCTGCCTTTACATGAGACTCAGATTTTCTCTTGTCATTTTCAATATCATTTCTTTGTTTTGGACATGTAGTGTTTTGACTATATGATGTAGGGAATTTCTTTTCTGGTCCTGTCTATTTGGTGTTCTATAAGCCTGTTGGACCTTCTTGAATTAGGAGATTTTTATTCTATAACCTTGTTGCAAATATTTTCTCTTCCTTTGACCTGGGTCTCTTTTCCTACTATACTTATTATTCTACAGGTTGAAACTTTCTTTATATAGGATGGCTTCCTGCATGTTCTGCTCTTAGAGCTGTGGGGGATTTGACATTTCCTTTGACTGATCTAATTCCTCTATGTTGTCTTTAAGAGCTGATATTCTCTCTTCCACATGATCCAATCTATTGCCAAGACTTTGCTCTGAAATGTTCAATAAATTTTGCACTTCCAGCTTCATTTAATTTTAGCTTTTCCTCTTTATTAAATTCTGTTTTCATGTCTTGAATTGGTTTTTGTTATTTTATCAAACTGTGTTTTTACAGTCTTCAATCTGGCATTCATTCATCTCCTCTTTGAATTCTTTGATAATTTTCATTATTTTGATTTGATTATCTTATATATCATCTAAGTCACTCTTCTTAGGGGACATTACAGTGGAAGTACTAATTTTTGATGCTTTATCTGTGTTTACAATGGGTTTGAGACATTTGGAGTAAGGTTGTCGGTAGTGTTTGTGGTTGAAGCACTGTGTTTGATTATCCCAGTTTGTCAGAGGATTTGGCCAGCTGCTGTATGAGCTAAGGGCTCAGTCTTTGGGTAATTCAGTGTTGAGGTTCAAATGGGTTATCAGAAGTAGACTTACCTCACCACAAGCTAAACCCAGAGGTCAGGGGTCAGAATTTTTCTTGAGGCAATAGGTACCAGTGCAGTGGGCTATGCTAGTCTCGAATTCCTGGAGGAAGGGGGTGAGGGAAGGCAGGCCCAGGGCATTTCATCCTGGAGCCTAATGCAGTTGCATGGTGGTTGTGGTGCCCCTCCTGGGAGAAGGTGAATCTCGAGGTCATGGGTATGGGCACAGGTGGTGGTAGAAATCTAGCGCCTGCCTAGATCAAAGCCCAAGTGGGTACAGCAGAAATGGGTGGAAATTGGGGATAAAAAGCTCTAGACTCTGCCTGGCGTGGTGGTGCACGCCTTTAATCCCAGCACTTGGGAGGCAGACCAGGCCAGCCTGGTCTACAAAGCGAGTCTAGGACAGCCAAGGCTACACAGAGAAACCCTGACTCAAAAAAACTAAAAACAAACAAAAACTCTAGACTCCCTGCCTAGGGATGGGAGGCAAGGAATCCCAGCCTTTCTTAATTCTTAGCGTTGGACAATGACCCATATGTCTTCATTATAGATTACGGTCAGCTGGCACACAGGTGGAGGGAGAAACATAACAAATAGACTAGCCAGAAAAACCCACAGAGTTTGTGAAGAGAGAGACTGGAACCCAGAGGATGGGGACAGACCATCTTTCCTCCCTGGCACCTCCTCACCATGGCGTTTCCTTGCCTTTGTCATCTGTGACTGGCTGTGGATTAGAGGGGCGCGAGGCCCGGGCTGGGTGTTGCTCACCGTTGTTCCCCAGTGCCAAGCGCGGGCACAGGAATCACAAGCGGGAATTATGAAAGGACTGAGTCAACAAAGGCACCCGCAAAGTGGACAGCGAGAGTCCCATGGCCCCTGCGGCAGCCACAGAGAAAGAGCTGCCATTGTTCCCTCAAAAGCAGGCAGCCTTGGACGTGACTGAGCCAGCTGGGTGCCTGCCTGCAGGAGCCTTTCTGTAAGGGTGGCTTCACACACTCCATCTTATGTTCTCTTTGGCCAAGGACTAGTCTGCTGAGGACATTCTGCCTCTGATCCCTGAAATGGTATCTTCATCTTCCCTCACTTTGGGATCATCTGACTCTGTGTTACCTGCCCCTCGGGAACTCCCGTTCTTCCAAGGCATACGTGTCCCTCTACCCTCTTCTGTTCCCACCCTGCCTTAATAATCTCTCCATTTATCCTCTTGTGGTCCCTTTCTGCGTTTATGTATGCATACTGTATGTACAAATATGTGTATATGTGTGTAGATTCTTCCTATGATAGAGCACACAACATAGTCATCTTTGACTCTAGGTTATTTCTCTTAATGGTCTCAATTCCACCCATTTCCCTGAAATATCATGTATTTTTATTCCCCCAAACTCTTCCCACCTCCTCTCCTTTCCCAGGATATGACTTTCTTGGCCCAGACAGTTTCTTAGTGGAGGCCACTGTTGCCCACACCCCCATCCCAGAAGCAGAGCCAGCGATTTCTAGGACTCTGACATGAAGTGATCATTCCTTTAACCTCTCAGCAGGGGTGGTGTCCTAGCAGCCCACTCCGTGCTCCACTGCCCTCCAATGCCTGGGAGAGGACAGCGAGGGTCCCTCTTGTACAGTCATCGCAGACGTTGCTGACTCTGGCTGCCCGATGGCAGCTGAGCCACCCCACAGATTAGCCAGTCACCCTCAGGATGACGTCAGGGACTCTGCAGGACGCATCCCGAGAGTCTGAAAGTTAGAAAGGGTGATCCTAAGGTTATTGCCTTCACCATCAAATAAATATAGGTCTGCTGCAGTAAAGTCGTTCACAGAAATGCACAAACATCACTCCAGCTTCGGAAGATTTCAGTCCAAACGCCATCTGTCAGGGACAGCATGTCAGAATGCTTGCAGCCAAAGCTGAGGATCTGAGTTTGGTCACCAGGAGACTCACACGATGAAAGGAAAGACCTGACTGTGGTAATTTGCCCTGTGATGTCACACACACACACACACACACACCTCATGCAAGTGCCAGTATGGTCAACATGGAAATGGCAGCACAAAGACACTTCCCCACTTTGGGGCAAGAGAGGGCTCAGATGGCCCTGTGGTTGGAGGCTCCCGGGGAAGAGGTTTTCTCAGCCATTTCACAGGATTTACCTGCAGGGGTGACAGATGGAAGACCACAGAAGCAGGCAGGCAGGTGGGGCCACACCTACCATGCCTGCGGTGCAAAGGCTTGAGGTCCTGGCTCCGACACAGGGAATTAACCCTCCAGAGACGGGGGACATGTGACAGTTTACCTTGCAGAACACATGAAGATTGATTGAAAACTCCATGCTAAGTTACACACAGTGACTCTCTAGTATTTGCCATTAGGCAGAGTTCTCAAGACATATAGGAGTCTACCAGGACAGAGGGGAAATACACACACACAGGACACACCCAGTCTGCCTAGAAAATAGAGGAAGTGGCACCAGCTATTGCCATCGGGGGAAGTCACCATACTGAAATACAGTGCTTCCAAAGGGAACAGACAGAATAACCACAGGCAGTGCCCTCCCACTCACCTCTCACCCACACGGGGCCAGAGGCCACAGGGCTGATAAAGAACCTTAGCAGACGATGTGGGCAGGCGTGAGTGGCTGGAACCGAAACCTTTTTCTACCAACCTCCTACTCTCTCTCTCTCCCCTCCCCCCTCCGCTCTCTCCCCTCCTCCTCTTCCCCCGCCCTCTCTCTCTCTGTCACACTCAGTCCACTCCTGGTACCACCAGATCCATGCCCCATCCTCCATCAGAACCAGAAGATGCCCACAGGCTGCACAGGCTCCCAGACCCTGCCCCATCCTCTATCAGAACCAGAGGATGCCCACAGGCTGCACGGTGGCTCCGAGATGCTTCATCTAGCACCACCTGTGAGCCTAGATGACGTCATTGCTGACAAGGTCTTTCCCAAACCATGAGGCCCAGAGTCTTAACTCCTTGACTCCAATCCTGCCTCTCCCTGCCGCTGGCCAGAGAGGGACCTTTTGGTGTATATACTCAGAGAACTTGAGACACTCCTGCTATGTGGCCCGGGCTGGCCTGAAAGCCACCATACAGCCCATACTGGCCTTGAACTCCAAGAGGTCCTCCTCCTGCCAGAGGGAAGGAGTACAGAACTACACCACATGCCCAGGAGAGATGCTGACTTTAATTTCAGTAGTAGTAAATACTGGAAAACATCCTTTGTAGTGGCCCCTGGTTTCTTCCCCACACTCACACTGCACATTTGTTTTCTCGCAGGAGAGGAATTTGGACTGGTTTCCTCGGATGCGAGCCATGTCACTCGTCAGCAACGAAGGCGACACCGAGCAAAACGAGATCCGGAACTTGCAGGAGAAGCTGGAGTCCACCATGAGCCTGGTGAAGCAGCTCTCGGGGCAGCTGGCCGAGCTGAAGGAGCAGGTGGGGGCAGGGGCAGGATGGTGGGGAACAGGTGGGGGGGCGGGATGGTGGGGAGCACGGGGGGGGGGCAGAGGCAGGATGGGAGGGGGGGCGGACTCGAGCCACCTACCTCTGTGAGCTGTGTGATGGCATCTCAGCAAGCGGGGACCCCCCCACCTCTCCTCTGTGGACAGACAGGGAGGGGCCTCTTTGCTCTTGGTAATAGATCTAATTTCTTGCCGGGCTTTGGATTTCCAAACTCATCGCAAAGGCAGGTATTCACTGATAGCTGCCACTGTACTGTCCCAGCCAACCCTTTTAGCACTCATAAAACAGTATGGCCAGGCCCGTTGGCCGCTGTGAAATGATTACAGCAAGGGTAATAAAAACACAACAGATCTGTTTCCTAGCCATGGAGAGAAGACTTGATCTTCCTTCCTACCTCTATGGTAATTTACTTTTTAAAACAAATTCCTTTGTGGTGATATATATTCTGCGTGGAACCAGACAGTGTGTTCCTGGGGAAGATAAGGCATCCGTGGCCCTGGGCACTGGGGAGGGATTAAGAACACCAGCTGAACACAAGCACGCACACACACACACACACTCTCTCTCTCTCTCTCTCTCTCCCTCCCTCTCCAGATGACAGAACAAAGAAAGAACAAGCAGAGGCTCGGCTTCCTCGGATCAAACACACCCCATGTGAACCATCACATGCCACCGCACTGACACCATGGGGGCACGCCGTGACCAGCCTTTCATCAGATGCCTGCCTCATCGGATGGAGAGAGAGGGAGGGAGGGAACAGTGGCTATTGTTGGAAAGCTAAAAAACAACTAAGTGCCAAGACGCTGAGCCGTTTAGCTCCCAGAACAATCCATAACTGTGTTTTCATGCCTGAGAAGACTCGAGCTAAAACAAAACAAAACAACAGCATAGGGCACAAGACTCTCCGTGCAGCAGGAAGTAACCAGCCTGACCCGGGGAGGGGCTGGGAGGGAGAGGGAGGGGGAGCAGCAGACCTCCCTGCTCAATCCTTAGGCCTTGGACTTGTCTCCCACACACTGACTGCAGCCTGCCTCCGTCATGGCTGGTTGGAATTTATCTCTTCGAGTTGTAGCACTCTGGGCCAGTGAGACAGGAAGCCACACTTTGGTGTCTAAGTCTGACTAAGAAAAAAATTAAAAGATTAAAAAGGAGAATTGAAAAAGAAATGTCATGAAGCTTCCAAACCTTACATATTACCGGACAGTTTCTTTATGACGTGAAACCTGACCGGCTCGGAGCGCTACACACTTGGTGCTTCGGAGTTCACACCCCACATACTGAAAATGTAACTGGATCAGGGTCACATTCTCCAGGACTCTGCGGGGTCTGTGCAAAAGGAAGTTCTCATCCAACTGGCTAAGAATATGCTTGTGATCAAGGAAGACCTGAAGAAGAGAAGCTTGGCCGGAGGACCCAGGAAGTGATGTTTTGAGTGCATCTGCTATTAAAATATACAGGTATTAACACAGGCAAAGACGCAGAGGTGACAGCAACATTGAGAAACTTACTCTTGTGTCCCAGCCTTTCAAAAGCATGGGTCAAAGCAAGTTGATTTATATTTGTGGTGCTCGAGGGCCCTAGGTGTTTGCTATCTCTGCAGCTGCAGCAGGGAAACCTAAGAAATGTATCGACTATACAGGAACATGCGACATTTCAATGGCGTATTTAAGACCATTAAGAGTAATGGCTTTCCAAAACGTAGGCAGACTGTAACTCCTTCCCCAAAAGTGTTTTCACGTTGAATCAACGCAACCAGAATTTATCAAGGGAGAAAACAACCTGGATGCATAGATGATTTTTGGAGACTATTTGAGGCACGAGAGACAAGTTGAAAGTGTGAGCACTGTTTTGTGGAGAGGAGCCACGGGCCAGCACACTACATTCTAGCCAGGCTTTGGAGACAGACCCTCTGCCCTGCAGATTCTTTAAACTCTCAGGCACCGAGGGGCCACGTGGAGTTTGTTACAACGATTTGTAAAGCTTCAGGGTGATTCAATATAGTTTTAGCTGTTGACTTCTAAAATGCAAAGTTCAAATCCGGGGTCTGTGTAGACTCAGCAGGAAACCTGACTGGCCTACCTTCTACTCCGTAGGTACAGCCATGGGACCAGCGAGCTGCACTTTCTAACTAAAGCTACTGGTACTTGACTCACATGCACTAGGACCACACAAAATTAAGACTCGCTCTTCATCAGGACAGTGCTTCTCTTAGCCTGAAGGGGGAGGATGCTGATGTCCTTGACTTGAAGTGTTCTAAGGCAGTGCCGCACTGACCTTTGACCCTTGTCAGAGATCCGTCGGCAGTTATCCTTAATTCTTTGCTAAAACCTTAAACTATAATCACACACCAAAAAAAAAAAAAAAAAAAAAAAAAAAAAAAAAATGTTTTTAATGGTGTTACCAAAATTAGACTAAGGCATCCATTTTTAAAACCCAAGGCCATCAATGCTGTGACAGTACCTGATAACAGTACAGTGTGCTGGGCAGCAAGAAGAGGCAGGAGCTGCTTCCGGCTGGCGTGACCTACCCTTCCGGCAGTTGTGCCAGCACCTCTCTGTTCAATACTGCGGTTTCTCCTGTGGGAAATACCCAAACACTTTCACCTAATGAGACTCTCACTATGTCAAAATTAAAATTTTTCTCAGCTGCATTTTTCTTTATTCCTTTCCCCTCTGCAAGATTGAAGATTATAAAACAAAATTTAAAAAAAAAAACAAAAACATCAAACAAAACAAAAGGCACCTTCTAGGATACTGAATCTAGAGATGTTAAAAATGAGGAAATTTGATGTCTGGTTCAGAGTTTGTATTTGTTAGGTGTGTGTGCTAATGCAGCTGGGTTGTTTGACCGGAGTTGGGTATAGTTGGTGCCCTCATGTGTATATAGCTGTGTTAAAAATGCAGTCACCTCTGACTTATATGCTAAGGAGAGTTTTCTTAAACTTAGGTTATTAAAATCCATATTGGTTGCAAGCCACAGCTCCCACTGAATCCTATTTTTAATGTGCAGAAGGGTTTGTTCCTCTGTGTGTTCCACTCGGCGGCTCAAGACTTTAATCAAAGATATTTTCTAAATTAATAATTGCTTGAGATTAGAGCCTTGCACTGGTTAGAGATATAATACTGACCCGTGTGTTTGTGTGTGTGTGTGTGTGTGTGTGTGTGTGTGTGTGTGTGTGTGTGTGTGTGCACGCAAAGATGGTGTTTCTACCCTTTAGAAAGGTCTCACAAAGGGCTTGTTCTCCTGAACCTGCCATTTTCTTTCCCCTGTGGATAAAGATCACACTTTCAGGTAGACTGCTGATACCATCCGGAAGCTAATTTATTTGAACAGAGCTGATATTCAACCGATCCCCATATTCCCAGCTCACAGCTCAGACTTGTGGCTGCCTTCTAAACGTTGTAGTTGTTTAATTATAAACTGTAGTGTGGTGTGACTCCGTCCCTGGGACTGAGTGTGAGAGGAGGCTTAGGAGTTGGCAGGGAAGACTAAGACAGGACTTCACTTCCCAGGATGCCATCTGACAGGAAAGGGGTAGGAAGGGCTCCTCTCAGGGGACCCAGTGGATCAGAGGAGGTAACTGTTGCATAGCAGTGGGCCTCACAGCTCAGAACATGCAGACAGCCATGCTGTGTGGAACAGTAGCCAATAGATGACATATACCTGACAGCTGTTTCAAAGCTATATTGCAATACTTATTGTAGTCCTCTGGCTTGGAGACCCTTCTAGACCACGGTGAGATGAGACACAGTCAGCCCCAAGGGGGCAGGCATCTTAAATCCAGACCAGATGCCTGAGGGATCCAGGTGAAGAGCTAAGCTGTGTGCTGCTCTGAGGCTCCTGCCCTGAGCAAGGCGTGGGAAGGTTGTGGAAGCCATGCTAAGCTCTCTGTTTTCACAGTGTGGCAGCCAATTCCAGATTTCAGAAACTGCCTGAGGCTGCCCAAGGCCCTCTGCTCACTCACCTGCTGCTGCCCCTGAAATAACAATTGGTAAAAGTCCCACGTACTGGACGACACAATGCTAAACTCAAACAGAACTAAGTGCACGTGAGAACAGGCCTCTGGAAGCAACTCCAGGCACACACCTCAGAACTGGAGTGTCCCCACAGACTTGAGTAACTTATGAGGTGTCTGTGCCGATGCTCACCTCACCAAATGGACTGTCCTCTAGCAATAGAGAGTGTCTGTATTGTCTTTTAAAAAGGTGATTTTAACATACTGTCAGGACTGGATAACTTATAAGTTAATATTAATAAAGTGAGTTTGTACCTTGTGTGCGCCTTACTCATTTCTTGCTATGTTTCTGAAGAGTACCTGTACTGGTGTGAAAAGGGCAATGTCGTCATCGCTATTTCACACAGCAAGACTGAGAGACAGAAAAGACAGCTCACACAGTATGGACCCCAGGGTTTGTTGGGAACTGGCCAAATCTCCACACAGATTCCCAGAAGCACTCCGTGGACACAGTTCCCCCTTAGGACAGTTTTCAACCTGTGGGGGTCAAATGACACTTTCACAGGGGTTACCTAGGACCATCAAAAGACACAGATATATTTACACTACAATTCATATCAATAGCAAAATTACAGGTTATAAAGTAGCAACAAAAATAATTTCATGGCTGGGTCACTACAATGTGAGGAACTGTATTAAAGGGCCACAGCGCTAGGAAGGCTGAGAACCACTCTTAGAACAAAGCTCAGCCTTCTGCAGCTCAAGTCAGCCCAGGCAGGGTGAGTCACACGCAGGCTGAAGAGATCTCTTTGCTGTGCGTGTTTTCTAGTTCCTTGAAGCAGTGTGGCAAGCAAGGTCTGCTTTGGTTTGCTCCAGTCAGAGGAAAGGTGGCTCAGGGGAGGATGGGAAGTGGGTTCCTCTTCCAGTCAGAGTGCCTGGCACCCACAGTAAGACTGTGCACGCACAGGGAGGTAACAGGCAAGTCCCCAGACATAGCCTCTGTCTGGTCATCTGGGTGTCCTGAGGAGGTCTCAGGAGGACTTGTGTTCAGAAAATAACCCCAGGCTAGAAGCAAGGTTGTCAGTGTCTCCTGGGGCCCTCCCCAACTGGACAGGCCAGAGTCATGCAGTGTCTGTGACTGACAAAGACACCCCAGACTAGAGTAGGCTTTGCTCAAACCTTCTGGGGTTTGGTTTTTTTTGGGGGGGGCGGATTTCACTTTATAGCCCTTGCTGGCCTAAAACTCACTGTTTGGACCGCACAGCTTCAAACTGAGAGGCTCACCTGCTTTGGCTTCCAGAGTAAGGGTTTCTCAGGTGCAGTGCCTCATTCAGGCTTGCGCACTGAACTGGTTTGTAACAGGCGACAATGAATCTATGCCCCCAACACCTGCCTTTGGCCTTGTGACATTTGTTTGTTTTGCTTTGCTTTTTTAATCTGCCTTCATTTGGGGCTATCATAGCCTCCTTTCTCTATGTCAATACCTTTTTCCTCACTTTCACCCACCCCCACCCCCGAGACAGGATTTCTCTGTGTAGCCCTGGCTGCCCTGTATTCACTTTGTAGACCAGGCTGGCCTCGAGCTCACGGAGATCTACCTGCCTTTGCCTCCTTGAGTGCTGGGATTATAGGCGTGCACCACTGTGCCCAGCTTCCTCACTCTTTCAATGTGAGTCTCCTCAGCATTCTATGCATATAAAATTCTTGGACCATCACACTGTAAAGTAAGGCCTGGTGTATGAATAGCAGTTATTGTCTTATCAAAGAATCAAAGTAACTGTGGCAAACACGGCCTGAAAGATTTAGGGTCAGCTTAGACACCATAGTTAGCATAAGGAGGGTGACAAGCTCGGGGTGCTGCTGCTTCTGCTCCTGACCGGGGGTCTCCAGCCACCTCTGTCAGTCAGCAGGGCTGGGGCATTTAGCGGGAGCTGCGAGCCAGGAAGGTGAACTGGAGTTGTCGTCCACACTGTAGTGGCCTGAACATGAAGCTGGCGACCTCTCTGTGAACCGCATGTGCCTCCAGCCCAGGACTAGAGGGTGATAAAGGAAGATGTCCCCTGAGGGCTGGAGGGCCAGCCAGAGGCCAAGAGTCCAGGGGGACCCATTGTGGTACCTGTCACCTGCGCCTTCCAAACAAAGTGACCACTGCTTCATGCCATCAGTTATCCAAAGGTCATGAAAATACCTCCTGCAAACATAACATACAGCCTTACAAACAAAGGACTTCTGGGAAGCATTATTTCAGCTCAGCTAAGCTCATATAACCACAAATCATCACTTCCCTAGAGTTCATGTCCACTAATAACAGCTGTGATGTTTACTTTTAATTGACATCACATAGGATCACCCAGGAATAGAGCCTCAATGGAGGGCGTCTACATTGGGCTGGCCAGGCACGTCTGAGGCATGACATCCACTGTGGGCGGCACCATTCCCTAGGCCGACGAGCATACAGTCATTGCTCTCTATTCCTGATTATGGATGTGGTGTGACCCGTTCCCTCAAGCACCAGCCACCGTCACATCCCTGCTGTGATGCTTAGGAACCCAAACCACAAGCGACCGTAAACCCTTTCTCCTCTAAGTTGCTTCTGGCAAGGCATTTATCACAGCAGCTGGAAAGGAAGCTAATACTCCTCACCTCCCAGCATGCACCTTGGCTGATTCTGGCCAATGGGTTACATGTGCAATGGACAAGCTGTGGCAGCAGAAATCCCCACAGCGCTTCCAGTTCCTGCATCGACCGCAGAGGGCAAGACAAACCAACCTACATGCCACAGAGTCCAAAGACGAACGGGGATGAGCTTTCACATGCTCAATGTGGAAATGTAAGGGTTTTTCTTTTGCTTGTTAAAGAAATGGCTAGGGATTATAATGTGTTAATGTTTCAAAACCCAGCCTAGGTGACTAATTGTCTTAGTCAAAGTTCTGCTGCTGTGAAGAGACACCATGGCCACAGCAACTCTTATGAAGTAAAGCATTCAGTTAGGGCTTGCTTATAGTTTCAGAGGTTTAGTTTACCATCATCATGGCTGGAGGCACTGTGACACACAGGCAGACATGGTGCTAGAAAAGCAGCCAAGAGTCCTGCATCTGGATCTGCAGGCAGCGGGGAGAGACAGACACTGGGTCTGGCTTGAGCACTTGAAATGCCAAAACTCACCCTCAGTGACACACTTCCTCCAACGAGGCCTCACCTCCTTATCTCTGCCCCACAGAGTACCACTTCCTGATACCCACACGTCCTAGCAGATGAGCCTCTGGGGGCCATTCCTATTCAAACCACCACACTGATGCAGATCCGTAAGGTACCCAGAATCCGACTCCAGCATGAATATTTCCAGATTTGCCAAGGCCTGGAGATGGCCAACGTGGTAGCTGTGCTCACCCTGAAAGCCTGAGGCTCCAGAACCCTCAGATGAGGTGTGTGCATCCATAATCCAGATCTGTGTCCCTGAAGAGAGGTGGGAGGCAGAAACAGGAGAACCAGCCCAGAGGCTCACAGGCCAGCAAGCCTGGGGTGCACAGCAAAGCAGCAGAGATGACCAGAGACATCTGCGTCAGTGAGGCTAAGCTAAGGGCCCAGTCTTGACAACTGTCCCCTGAGGTTCATATACGTGCTGTAGCAAAGGCGCTCTTGTGCGCTCTCTCTGTCTCTCTGTGTCTGTCTCTCTCTGTGTCTCTGTCTCTCTCTCTGTGTCTGTCTGTCTCTGTGTCTGTCTGTCTCTGTGTCTCTGTCTCTCTCTGTGTCTGTCTCTCTCTGTGTCTGTCTCTCTCTGTCTCTCTCTGTCTCTCTGTCTCTGTGTCTCTGTGTCTGTCTCTGTGTCTATGTGTCTGTCTCTCTCTCTGTCTGTCTGTCTGTCTCTCTCTCTGTGTGTCTCTGTGTGTCTGTGTCTGTCTCTCTCTCTCTGTGTGTGTGTCTCTGTGTGTGTTTGTGTCTGTCTCTCTCTGTGTCTGTCTCTCTCTGTCTCTCTGTCTCTCTCTCTGTGTCTCTGTGTGTCTGTGTCTGTCTCTCTCTGTCTCTCTCTCTCTCTCTGTGTCTCTGTGTGTGTCTGTCTCTCTCTCTGTCTCTGTGTGTGTCTGTGTCTGTCTCTCTCTGTGTCTGTCTCTCTCTCTCTCTGTGTGTCTCTCTCTCTGTGTCTGTCTCTCTCTGTGTCTGTCTCTCTGTGTCTGTCTGTCTGTCTCTCTCTCTCTCTCTCTCTGTCTGTCTGTCTCTCTGTGTGTCTGTCTGTGTCTGTCTCTGTGTGTGTGTGTCTCTCTCTGTATCTCTGTCTCTGTCTCTCTGTGTCTGTCTGTCTGTCTGTCTGTCTGTCTCTCTCTCTCTCTCTCTCTCTCTCTCTCTCTCCTCCCGTCCTCTCTCTCTCTCTCTCTCTCTCTCTCTCTCTCTCTCTCTCTCTCTCTCTCTCTCTCTCTCTCTCTCTCTCTCACACACACACACACACACACACACACACACACTCCTACAAGATTTATCAAAGAAAACTATAAAACACAAAATTATCTTTTCCCAAAATACAAAGGTGAATTCAGACCAGTGTCCTGCATCTGAGTTATATTTAGAACCTTAAGATTCAGACACAGGAAGAGATGCTGTGAACACCACAAGGAGGATGAGGCCCAAGGCAACATCAGAAGCAGCTGAGTTCTTTTCCTCAATGGCTGTGGGATTTGATCTTACGAAAGCTTCTCACTTGACTTCACAACAGGGCTGCTCACTGTGAAAGAGCTATACTTTCTTTTCTTTTTTTTTCTAATCTGTTATAGATTCCAAATTTGATTTGTTAAAGTAATAACCATTTAATAATATATCTAAAAGAGATAAAAGTCTTAATGTCTTAAGTCCAGCTAGCATGTTCTAAAAATGAGTTGGTACAAGGTCATTTGTATTTCCACATGGCCACAGGAATACTTGTTAAAAAAAAAAAAAAAAAAACATAGCCAAGGTTCATACTGGTCTCAGCACTTTAGATAATTGTGTGTGAAATTTCCGTGCACACCAAAGAGGAAAGTTTCCAATGTGAACATCTAATCCTGCAGGTCTGTATGCAAGTGAGCAGTTTTACTGAAGATGAGAGCAAAGTGACACTCCCTTGGCCTTTCCCTGAAGGTCTGGCACAGAAAGACAGACAGAAGCAACAGAGAATGTGCCGGGGGCACACAGCTGGGCTACAGAGCGAACGCGATGGACAAGAGAGAATGGTGGCATCAGAAAACAGGCACAACGAACGGCTGCTGGGATGGGCCATGGGAGAAAAGCAGAGCTCGGCGAGAAACGCAGGAGAGGGGAGTAATCAACAGGGCTGAGGTTGTTTTTCAAACCCTCAATCTCCATGTCTCTGTCTTCATTCGCTTCGGCGTCTACTTAGTATTCCTTAAATATGAGGAAGGTTGCAGAAGCCTGAGCAAAGCCGGGGTTCAGCTTGAGGGCTAGTGGACCTCAGCAGTGGGACAGGCAGCAGGTTCTGTGGGATAGTCCCAACAGAGAGCTACACAGCTCTATGCTCAACTGAGTGAGAAAAGAGAAGTGGGCAGGATCCAGAATGCTTCGTGGACTTTGTTTCCCACTAGCTGGGTGGGGATTGGTGACGTCATCCTCAGATGGACACTAGAGGAGGGAGATGGTGAGGAATAGGAGACAGCTGTAATTGGGGATCTAAGGGGCTTTACTTGCTTTAAAGAGATCCAGAGGGGATGGTTGCTATTTCGGATGTCCGGGATCCCCGAAAGAAGTCAAGACTGCAAATAAAAGATTTAAGCATCATAAAGATGTGCCTTGTAATGAGACCAGAAAAAGGGAGAACACTAAATAGAATGGGAGTTGAGAGAAGTTCAAGGGCAGAATACAAAGAAAACCTAGTGCGAGAAGTTAGAAGTGGAAAGAAGTCATAGCAAAGCAGGAGGATCGACTCAGAAGTCAAGAGAACGGTCTCGGGTGAGGGATGCTCCAGGTGAGGGATGCTCCCATACAGGTGCTTGACAGGACCACATCTATCTACTTCCTAGTTTGAAACACACGGAAACTGCAGAGTAATTGCATATACAACAGTGTAATATGAAAGCAGAGCACCATAGTCACACATTATGAATATTGTTGTTAAAATGAAGAGTGTTTTCTAAGGACTGGAGAGATGGCCCCGCTGTTAAGAGCACTAACCACTCTCCAGAGGACCCAGGATCAATTCCTAGCACCCACACTGAGGCTCACAAGCACCTGCACCTCCGCTTCCTGGGGATCCAATGCCATCCCTCTGACCTTGGCCTATACCAGACACATAAATGGTGGACATATATGTAGGCAAAACACCTATGTACATAAAATAAATAAAAACAAAGAGCTTTAGTGCTGCATCTGGGGTGACACTGAGACAATCTCCTCCCAGAGCAGGTTAAAGGGCAGAACTGGAGAAGAGCGTGTCTCCACCCAATTTGTCCTTAATTCTAGGACAAACACTGCTCTCATCCAAAAGCCTAGTAGCTGCCCTACAGAGGCATCAGCTCTTATTCTGAGCCCATCCATGCCACTGTCAATGTCTCCTTTCTTCCTCCTGTCCCCTCAGACCTGCTGGCTCTACCTCTGGGAAGCGGCTCCTGCCTGTGGTGTTATGGGAAGCTGAGGTGCAGAGAAGTTAACACTCATCTTGCCAGAACGAGGCACCGACGACAAGTCAATACTCAGAACACCTGATTAGGTTTGGGCATGGTCACTATCACTGTGGCAATTTGGTGCCACATTTATGCATTAACTCTATGGTTTTTACATTTTCAGTAGGAAGTTGGCGGCCAGAGAGATAAGTCAGCGGGTGAAAGTATTTACCAGCAAACCTGAGAGTCTGACTTCAGTACCTGGAACCAACAAGGTGAACGGAAGCTCTAACTGCCGGAAGGTGTTCTCTGACCTCCATGTGCACAGCACAGCATGCCTGTGTCTACACACACACTCACATGCTCACACACACACACACCCCTACATTTAAACAGGAAGTTAAAAGTAGATGTGCCAGGCTCTAGTATTGGATAAACAGTCCCACCCCTTGGCTACAAGAGCCCTATGGTATAACCAGATGGGTACCAAATATCTCTGCACATTAAATAACACCAGCAGGCTGCATCTCACTCCCAGAGCCTCGAGAATATGTGGAGATGGCTCACAGCTTTAGAGACCTTCTGGACACTGTATGTAAGACACCAGGCACATGTTTCCAAGTAACCTCGGGCAACAGGGGCACAGGAAGTGATGGAAAGGGTCTTCCACCGAGACAGCCCTGTGCTCTCCTTCCTGATTGGGACAAGTGGGAGGGGCACTGAACAGACCCAGTTAGCACGAGGTAACCTTTCGAGTCAACTTTTAGCCACCGAGGGCCCAGAGGAGCAGGCTGCCGAAGGCTCTTGTCAATTCCCGAGCTGTATGGTAGACTCGAGTGTAGCTACAGCAAGGACTACAGGTAATGTACACCCAGGAGAGAACAAGTGACCATTGCCCACACAAACTCGCCTCCTAGAGGCTCAGGTATTTTTGTTTTTTGTTTGTTTGTTTTTTTGTTTTTTTGTTTTTTTGTTTTTTGTTTTTTGTTTTTTGTTTTTTGTTTTTTTTTTGCTTCAAAATACAATGCACAGACCCTTCCCGAGTCACTCACCAACATCAACACTGACCCATCAGTTCAGCACAGACATTGCCCTACGTCCCTTCCTCTCAGCTTCAGGTAACTGTGCTGTCCACTGTGGACACACAACCATAACCGCACAGTTAATAAAGACGCTGCATTTACAAAGAGTTGGAGCTGATTATGTTTGCACCTTGTGTTATCTTATTACTCTACCACTGATAGACCTTGGACACCCCCGGTGAACGAGCTTTGAGACCTTGGACACCCCCGATGAACGAGCTTTGACGCGGCCACAGACGTGAGACAACGGCTGACTCTGGGAGGGCCGCGCAACTCCCTGACCGTTCGGACTCTGCTGCCTCATATCCGGTTTGAGCTGGCCATTATTTCTCAATCATCTCTTCAAGTTAAAAAATAAATAAGTGAGCTCTATGGAAAATGGGAGCCAAATTCAAAACACCTCTGTTTAAGCAGAAAGAGAAAAGAAATAAAGCCCCACTTGCACAGCGGCCATGATGTCCTGTCATTTCTCCACTGAGTCATACTGGCTAATGGTCAGGGATGAGCGAGTGCCTGTATTGATTTAAGAGGCACCATGCAAGTCGGGCTTCCTATTGCTGTGATGAGGACCACAATCAAAGGTAATGTGAGGAAGAGACCGTCTGTTTTACTCACAGTTCCATATAACAGTTCATCGTCAAAAGCAGTGAGGGCAGGAACTCCAGCAGGACAGGAGCCTGGAGGCAGGAGCCATGGAGGGGCACTGGCTTGCTCCCCCTGCTTTTTTACAGAGCCCAGGACCACTAGCCCCGGGGTGGCCCCACCCACAATGGGTTGAGCCTTGCCATATTAATCACTAATTAAGAAAATGCCCTGCAGGCTTGCCTACAGCCCCATCTTACCCAGCACTTTCTCGGGCTGTCTTCTCTCCAATGACTCTAGCTTGTGTCAACATGACATAAAACTAGCCAGCACCACAACCCCTTGTCATCTTGACACACAAACATCATTGTTAAGCCACGACCTTTCTTTTTCTTGCTCATTCCCAAGATTACACACTTACAAAGCACACAATACAAAGCCTTTTATACAGTTAAAAGTCCCACAGCCTTGTCAGGAAAACTCAAACACATAATGTCTCTCACCTGTGGGCAGGACCCTGTGAAATAAAAAATAAGTTGGACATTTTCTTCGAGAGGGAAAATCCAGGCCAGAGTCACAATCAGACCAGTGCAAAACCAAAGTCCTGTATCTGGAATTGACTCACGATTTTATAGGCTCCTCCAAAGGCTGGGGTCACGTCCCTGCCTCCACCCTCTGTAGCACACACAGATTGTCTTCCAGGATCTGGGGTGTGTCCACTCCACTGCTGCTGTTCTTGGTGGTCGGCTCATAGAAGTACTGGCATTTCCAAAACACTGGCGTTTCTGCTGCAACTGGGCTGCGCTTTCACCAGTAGCCTCCCTTGGAATCTAGTCATGGTGCTGAGCCTCAGTGTCTCCATGACCCCTTCAAGCCTGGGTTTTTAACTGCTGCTGGAGCTGCACCTTCACTAATGTCCTCTCCTGGAGTCAAACCTCAGCTTCTCTCTGTGACCCCTTGATGCCGTCCAAACCAGTGCCACCTGGGGGCCTTTATACTACCAAGTTGAGCTGCCAGCACAAGGTACGATCTTGGCCCACCTCTGGGGACACAGTTTCTCTGGGCTCTCAGAAAACACGGCCCCCACAAGAAGATTTCATCTCAATGATATTGGTCTCTTAATCACCACTGATCTCTCAGCTCCAGCTGACCAGCATCAACTGTTTCAGTAAAACAAGGCTTTACCTTAGTGCTTCTGGCCTCATCTAAATTACAGCTGATTCTCAGCCCCAGCTGGCCAGAACCACAGACTCTTAATTCAAACTAGCAAAGGGCCCTGAGATAGTTTTTAAGTGACTCTCAAACCCCCTTCTGAAGCTTCCTAAGCCAGGCCTCCATCTTCTGCCTTGCTCTCAACATTTTCTCTTCCAAGCTCCCGCAGGACAGCTCACTGAGTTTGGAACACTCCATGGATTTTCTAGCTCAAAGTTCCAAACTCCTACCCTCACCCTTCCCCAAAAACCACATGGCCAGGTCTGTCATAGAAACACCCACTCCTAGTCCCAACTCCTCTCTTAGCCACTGTGTCATTGCTGTGAAGAGACGCCATGACCAAAAAGCCACCTGGGGAGGAAAGGGTTTACTTCAGTCACAGTTCCACACGGCAGTTCATCATCAGAAGCAGTCAGGACCGGAACCCGGAGGCAGGAACTGATGAAGAGACCATGCCAGGGTGCTGCTGACTGCCTAGCTTCCTCTGGCTTGCTCAGTCTGCTTTCTTATAGAACCCAGGACCACCAGCCCAGCGGTAGCACCACCCACAATGGGCTGGGCCCTCCCAGGTCAATCACTGATGAAGACAGTGCCCTACAACCAAATCTTACTGAGGCATTTTCTCAATTGAAGCTGATTCTAGTTTGTGTCAACTTGAAATAACACTAGCCAGCACAGGCCCCAATTTTGTGCCTCACATTATGTTCTTCAAAGAAGATGGTAAACATGGTATAAACACCTCAGGAACAATATTATGACAGCGATGAAGCCAGATGTGTTAGGACAAGAGACAGGTTCTGGAGCCCAGAGAATGGAGCTGAGCAGAAAGAAGTTTGGAGAGGACTCATGTCCCCTCACAACCAGTGTGCATACTGCAGGCCCGGGGGACCTGCTACCATGCCTTGTTCATGTGTCTTTGAAAAGTGAGTGGGTTGGGGGTAGACAGTCCTCTGTGGACATGGGCAGCATCAACTGCTTCTCTCTCTCTCTCTCTCTCTCTCTCTCTCTCTCTCTCTCTCTCTCTCTCTCATTTTTGTTTTTAATACAGTTTTACTGGGATAACTATAGATTCACATACAATGAACAGCCTTAGGTGTTCAGCACCTTAATCTGGTGTGTCACTTGGTCAGGCCGATGGTACCTCAGCACCAGTGTGATGCTGCCATCGATGCGCACGCCACATTCCTTGCTCTTGCCTTCTCAGGGTGTTTTTTTCTTCTTATATAATTTTCTTACATGTGTAGTTTTATATCCTGTCACCACTGACAAGGACAGCATCGGGACAAGGATGCTCAGAATGATCTGATTGTAACACACCTGGCTGTGCGTTGCTGCTCCCTGCCTGCTCCCTCTAAGACACAGTGCTCCTGAAAACACTCATATAGAAGTGCACAGTGTTGTTCCTTGCCCACCCCCTTCTAAGACACAATCCTCCTGAAAACACTCATAGAAATGTACAGTGTTGTTCCCTGCCCGCCCCAGTAATCTCTACTCCATTTCTTTTTTCTTTTTATTTATTCTTCTCTCATATATCACACACCAACTGCAGTCTCCCCTCGCCTCCCCCCAGTCTCTGCCCCATCTCCTCTTTCCCCTCAGAAAAGAGCAGGCCTTCCAGGGACATCAACCAAACAGGGGGAAACAAGCTACACTAAGACCAGGCACATATCATCACACCAAGGCTGTACAAGGCAACCCAGGAGGAGGAAAAGGGTCCCAAAGGCAGGCAAAAGGGTCAGAGACAGCCCCTTGCCCCCACTGTTAGGAGTCCCACAGGAACACCAAGCTACACAGCCGTAACATGTATGCAGAGGATGTAGGCCAGACCCACGTTCTGTGGGCTGTGTTCTTGTGATGTCCTTGATCCCTCTGGCTCCCCCAACCCTCCCCCACCACTCCTCCACAAAATTCCTAGAGCTCCGCCTAATGTCTGGCTGTGGGACTCTGCATTGCTCCCACCAGTTGATGGATGGGGTCTCTCTGGTCTCTCTGATGGCGATTATGTTAGGCTCCATCCCAGCCAGTACATCCTGCAAGCAGGACAAACTGTAGGTGGGAGGTTTTGTGGATGGGTTGGTGTCCCAACACCACCACTTGAGGCCTTGTCTGGTTACAGAAGACAGCCAGTTCAGCCTCCATGTGCCCCAGTTGCTAGGAGTCTTCACTAGTGTCGTCCTCATAGATACCGCTGAGTTTCCGTGGCATTAGATTTCTACCTCACTCCTGAAATGTCCCCCGATTCCGATTCCAGCTGCCTCTCTCAGTACTCTCTCCCTCCATTCACCCCCATCCTGTCCCCGCTTCCAGACATGCCCCCCCCTAACCAGCAATATCTAGTTTATTCCCCCCCCCAAACCTTCCTTGTTAGCCTCTCTGGGTCTGTGGATTGTAGCATGGTTATCCTGCACTTTGCAGCTAATATACACTTACAAGTGAGTACACATCATGTTTGTCTTTGTGGGTCCGGGTTACCTCAGTCGGGATGATTTTTTTTGTAGTTCATTCCATTTGCCAGCAAATTTGGTGTTTCCATTTTTTAACAGCTGGGTAATATTCCATTGTGTAAGGTACTGCTTTTTAAAAATCCATTTTTCAGTTGAGGGACATCTACGTTGTTTCCAGTTTCGGTCTATTACGAATAAAGCTGCTATGAACATAATCGAGCAAGTGTCCCATTGGTAGGATGGAGCATCGTCTGGATATATGCTCAGGAGTGATATGGCTGGGTCTAGAGGTAGATTGACTCTCAACTTTCTGAGAAACTGCCATATTGATTTCCAAAGTGGGTGTGCAAGTTTGCACTCCCGCCAGCAATGGAGGAGTGTTCTCCTTATTCCTCATCCTCTCATCCTCGCCAGCATGAGCTGTCACTTCTGTTCTTGATCTTAGCCAGTCTTAACAGGTTTTAAGATGGAATCTTAAAGTTGTTTTGATTTGCATTTCCGTGATGGCTAAGTATGTTGAACATTTCTTTAAGTGCTTCTTGGACATTTAAAATTCCTCTGTTGCGAATTCTCTGTCTTTACCCCATTTTAAAAATTAGATTATTTAGTTTGTTGATATCTAGTTTCTTGATATATATATATATATGTTATATATGATAATAGCTCTCTGTCAGATGTGGAGTCGGTGAAAATCCTTTCCCATTCTGTAGGCTGCTGTTTTGACCTATTGATGGTGCCCTTTGCCTTACGGGAGCTTTTCAGTTTCATGAGGTCCCGTTTATTAATTGTTTATCTTAGTGCCTGAGCTGTTGGTGTTCTGCTCAGGAAGTTGTCTCCTGTGCCAATGCGCTCAAGGCTCTTCCCCACTTTCTCTTCTCTTACGTTCAGTGTATCTGGTTTTATGTTGAGGTCTTTGATCCACTTGGACTTGAGTTGTGTAGGGTGATAAGTATAGATCTATTTGCATTCTTCTATATACCAGCACCCAGTCAGACACATTTGCTGAAAATGCTTTCTTTTTCCCACTGTATATGACTGTTTTAGCTATCCCACAATTTTTGTTTTTCCATGTGAAGTTGAGGTTTGTTCTGTCAAAGTCTGTAAAGAATTTTGTTGAAATTTTGACGGTGATTGCATTGAATCTATAGATTGCTTTTGGTAAGAGACGTTTTTATCATGTTGCTCCTCTGATCCTGGAGCATGGGCAGTCTTCCCCATCTTCTGATAGTCTCTTCAATTTCCTTCTTCAAAGACTTGGAGTTTTTAATTATAAAAGTCTTTGCCCTGCTTGGTTAGCGTTACCACAAGATATCTTATTTGTGGCTATTGTGAAGGGTGTTGTCTCCCTGATATCTTTTTCAGCCATTTTGTCATTTGTATGTAAGAGGACTACTGATTTTATTATTTATTTATTTATTCATTCATTCATTCATTTATAGTTAATATTGTGTACAGTCACTTTGCTGAAGGTGTTTATCAGTTGTAGGAGATGCCTGGTAGAATGTACACTATCAAATCATCTGCAAACGGAGACACTTTGACCTCGTCCTTTCCCATTAGAATCGCCTCAGTACCCTTTAGCTGTCTTATTGCTCTAGCTAGAACTTCAAGTGCTGTGTAGAATAGATATGGGGACAGCCTTGTCTTGTTCCTGGTTCTAGTGGAATTGCTTTGAGTTTCTCTCCATTTAACTTGAGGTTGCCGATCAGCTTGCTGTATACAGCCTTTATCGTGCTTAGGTATGTGCCTTGTATCTCTGATCTCTCCAAGACTTTTATCATCAGGGGTATTGGATTTTGTCAAAGGCTTTTTCAGCATCTAGTGAGATGATCATGGGGGTTTTTAAATCAGTTTGTCTATACACTGGGCTACACTGACAGGGTTTTTGTATGTTGAACCATCCATACATGTCTAGGATGCAGCCCACTTGATCATGGTGGATAATCTTTTTGATGTGTGTTTGGATTTGGTTTGAAAGTATTTTATTGAGTGTTTTTGCAACCTTGCTCATGAGAAAAGTTGGTCTATAATTATCTTTGTTGAATCTTTGTGTGGTTTGGGTATCAGTGTGACTGTGCCCTCATAACATGAGTTTGGCAATGTTCCTTCTATTTATATTTTGAGGAATAATTTGAGGAGTAACTGGTGTTAACTCTACTTTGAAAGTCTGGTAGAATTCTATGCTAAAACCATCTGTCCTTGGTGCTGTTTTTGGTTGGGAGACTTTTAATGACTACTGCTATTTCCTTGGGGGTATAGGTCTATTTAAATTGTTTATCTGGTCCAGATTTCTTTTATATTTTCCAATTTTGTGGAGTACAGGTTTTTGAAGTTACACCTAGTGATTCTTTGGATTCCTCGGTGACTGTTGTTATGTCCCATTTTCATTTCTGATTTTCTCAGTTTGGATATTGCCTCTCTGCCCTTCAGTCAGTTTGGACAAAGGTTTGTCCTCTTGTTGGTTTTTCTCAAAGGGCCATTTTTTTTCATTGATTCTTTGTATTATTCTCTGTTTCTAATTTATTGATTTCAGCCCCGAGTTTATTTATTTCCTGCCATTTATTCCTCTTGGGTGCATTTACGTGTTTGTGTGTGTGTGTGTGTGTGTGTGTGTGTGTGTGTGTGTGTGTGTGTTCTAGAGGCTTCAGGTGTGTCATTAAGTTGTTAGAATGAGATCACTCCAATTTCTTTTTAAAATTTGTTTATTTATTATAATTTATTCACATTACATCCCAATTGTTAGCTCCCTGCTCTTATCTTCCTGTTCCCACCCTCCCTCCCTCTTCTGCCCTGTCCCACACCCATAAACCTCTGATGGGGGCAGGGGTTGAGGCTCCTACCCCACTCTCTGACCACAGCCTATCAGGTCTCATCAGGATAGCCTGCATCTCCTTCCAATGTGTGCCCACAAGGCCACTCCACCAAGGAGAAATGATCAAATCTTGGACAGCAGAGTTTATGTCAGAGGCAGTCCTTAATCTACCCACCCTCCCCCCCAGCCATAGAGACTGAGCTGTCCATTGGCTACATCAGAACAAGGGGTCTAGGTTTTCTGAATGCTTTGTCCTTGGTTGGTGAATCAGTTTGTACAGGCCCCCCGGGTCCAGATCTGCCAGCCTCGATGGTCTCCCTGTGGAGCTCCTGACCCCTCTGTGTCCTTCCATTTTCCCACTCTGCCATACAACTCTTAGTACTCTGCCCAGAGTCCAGCTGTGAGTGCCAGCATCTGTCCTGATCCCCTGCTGGGTGGAAGCTCTCAGAGACAGTAAGTGGGCTAATATTCACTTATAAGTGAGCACATATCATGTATGTCTGTCTGAATCTGGGTTGCCTCACTCAGGATGATCTTTTCTAGCTCCATCCATTTGCCTGCAAATTTCAAGATTTCCTTGTTTTTAATAGCCGAATAGTATTCCATTGTGTAAATGTACCACATTTTCTTTATCCATTCTTTGGTTAAAGGACATCTAAGTTGTTTCCAGATTCTGGCTATTATGAATAAAGCTGCTATGAATTTAGTTGAGCAAATGTCCTTGGTGTATCCTGGAGCCCCTTTTGGGTATATGCCCAGAATTGGTATAGCTGAATGTTGAGGTAGCACTATTTTCAATTTTCTGAGAAAGTGCCATATTTATTTCCAAAGTGGTTGTACAAGTTTGCACTCCCACCAGCAATGGAGTAGTGTTCCCCTTTTTCCACATCCTCACCAGCATGTGCTGTCACTTGAGTTTTTGATTGTAGCCATTCTGACAAGTATAAGATGGAATCTCTGAGTTGTTTTGATTTGCATTTCTCTGATGACTAAGGATATTGAGCATTTATTTAAGTGTTTCTCAGCTGTTAGAGATTCCTGTTAAGAATTCTCTGTTTAGCTCTGTACCCCATTTTAAAATTGGATAATTTGGTTTGATAGTGTTTAATTTCTTGAGTTCTTTATATATTTTGGATATTAGCCTTTTGTTGGATGTAGGGTTGGTGAAGATCGTTTCCCAGTCTATAGGCTGTCATTTTGTTCTGTTGATAGTATCTTTTGCTTTACAGAAGATTTTCAGTTTCATGGCATCCCATTTATTAATTGTTGACCTTAGAGCCTGAGTTGTTGGTATTCTGTTCAGGAAGTTTTCTCCTGTGCCAATTGTTCAAGGCTCTTCCCCACTTTTTCTACTAACAGACTTAGCATATTTGATTTTATGTTTAGGTCTTTAATTGACTTGGACTTTAGTTTTGTATAGGGTGATAAATATAGAACTATTTGCATTTTTTTACATGTAGACATCCAATTAGACCAGCACCATTTGTTGAAGATGTTTTTTCCATTGTATGGTTTTGGCTTCTTTGTCAAAAATCAAGTGTCCATAAGTGTGTAGGTTTATTTCTAGGTCTTTGATTCAATTCCATTGATCAACCAGCCTATTTCTGTGCCAATGCCATGCTGTTTTTTTCCCAAGGCAGGGTTTCTCTGTGTAGCCCTGGCTGTCCTGGACTCACTTTATAGACCAGACTGGCCTCGAACTCAGAGTGATCTGCTGGCCTCTGCCTCCTGAGTGCTGGGATTAAAGGAGTGTGCCACCACCGCCTGGCCTATGCTGTTTTTATTACTGTTGCTCTACAGTACAGCTTGAGATCAGGAATGGAGATTCCACCAGAAGAGCTTTTATTGTACAGGATTGTTTTAGCTATTCTGGGTTTTTTGTTTTTTCATATAAAGTTGAGACTTGATCTTTCAAATTCTCTAAAGAATTGTGTATATATTTTGATAGGCATTGCATTGAATCTGTAGATTGCTTTCAGTAAGATGGCCATTTTTACTATGTTGATCTTCCTGAATCCATGAGCATGGGAGATCTTTCCATCTTCTGATATCTTCTTTAATTTTTTCCCTTGGAGTCTTTAAGTTTTTTCCATAGAGGTCTTCCACTTGCTTGGTGAGAGTTACACCAAGATACTTTATATTATTTGTGGCTATTGTGAAGGGTGTAGTTTCCCTAATTTCTTTCTCAGCCTGTTTGTCATTTGTATACAAGAGAAGTACTGATTTTTAAAAAATTAATCTTGTATCTGGCCACTTTGCTGAAGGTGTTTATCAGCTGTAGGAGTTCTCTGATGGAATTTTGGGGGTCATTGATGGATACTATTATTTCATCTGCAAATAGTGAACTTTGACTTTTTCCTTTCTGATGTGGATCCTTTGATCTCCTTTTGTTGTCTTATTCTCTGGCTAGAACTTCAAGTACTATATTGAAGAGATATGGAGAAAGTGAACAGCCTTGTTGTGCCCCTGATTTTAGTGGAGTTTCTTTGAGTTTCTCTCCATTTAAATTTGATGTTGGCTATCAGCTTGCTGTATATAGCCTTTACTGTGTTTAGGTATGTGCAGTGTATCCCTGATCTCTCCAAGACTTTATACATTAATGGGTGTTGGGTTTTGTCAAATGCTTTTTCAGCATCTAAGGAGATGGTCATGTCCCAGATTTCCTGGATGTTTGTATCAAGAATATTTTAGATTAAACATTTTCCTTGACTGATGTATCTACTTCTTCTCTTGTGTCTTCAATGCCCGAGATTCTCTCTTCCGTCTCTTGCATTCTATTGGTGATGCTTGCACCACCAGTTCACCCACCTACAATTTTCATTTCCAGAATTCCTTCAGTTTATGTCTTCTTTACTACTGCTATTTTCATTTTTAGGTCTTGTACAATTTTATTAATTTCCTTCAACTGTTTCTGTGGGGGGGCTTCCTTACTATTCTTTAAGGGATTTATTGATTCCTCCAGTTTTTTATTATTATTATTTTGTTTGTTTCTTTAAGGGAGATAGCTATTTATTTCCTCCTTAAGGACCTCTACCATCTTCCTAAAGTTGGTTTTAAGGTTGTTTTACGATCTTTCAGTTGTATTGGAATATTCAAGGTTGCTGCAGTGGGTGGCTGGGCTCTGGCGGTGACATCTCGCCCTGGATGTTGCTGGTTGTGCTCTTATACTGGCCTTTAGGCGTCTGGATTTGGAGTGACTATAGGTCTCACTGCCAATTTCTGGGTTTGTCTTTGTTGGGTGGGTATTGTCTTCCTCGGTTTCTGCTCCCTCTCTGGCCTTCTGGCTGGAATGGCCTGTGACTGAGTAGAGGGTCTCCGCCCAAGTTGGGGGCTGGAGTTCTGGCAATGTGTGTGGCCTCTGTGGTTCAGGATGCTGGCCTTGCTTCTGGTGGAGCAGGAGCTTCTGAAGGAGGTGTGGGCAGGTAGGTGGTGACAAGGAGAAGAGGGGCCATTGGGGTTGTACTAGGTGGGTGTAGGTGGGGTAGGGGGGCAGTCTTACCTTGCATTCAGCGTCCTAGCCTGGTCTCTGGTTGGGTGAGAGGCTTCTGTTTTTCGGGGACTGGCCTGGCCTCTGGTGGGGTAGGAAGCTTCCGCTGGAGGTCATCCACAGCTCTCAGTCTTCCCTTCATGTGACTGTCTGTTTGGAGAACGTGCAATGTGCAACCCAGAAGAGTGTCCTCCTCCACACCACGTGCCCATGCTGGCTTCCTGTCCTCAAACTCACTAGAGCTATGAGAATGCAATTGCTGCTCATTACGCTACCCCAACCCCATGGTCTATTGTTATGTCTGCTTAAATGGATCGCACCAGAGCAGCACTGTACCAGGTGAAAGAAGGGGTGTGGGGAGGTGTGGGGGGAGAGGAGAGGGGGAAAGAGGGGGGATGGGGGGTGGTGGGCAGCTCTTAGCCAGGATTCCTGCCCTAGAGAAGGGAGGCGAGCAAGGCAGGCTCCACTCCCTTTCTTTGTTATTGTCTTAGTGAATTTTTCTGTCACTGTGATTAAAGGCTCCATGACCAAACTTGGGAGGAAAGAGTTTATTTCATCTTACAGCTTAAAGCCCATCATGAAGGGAAGTCAGGGCAGGAACCCAAAGGGAGGAATGAAACCACGGAGGGATGCTGCTTACTGGCTTGTTCCTGGTGGCTTGATTAGCCTGCTCTCCTTCCTTCCTTCCTTTTTTCTTCTTCTTCCCTTATTTACTTCTTCTTTCCTTCATTTCTTTCTCTTTTTCATTCCTTTTTGTTTTTTGGGGTTTTTTTGTTTGTTTGTTTGTTTTGAGACAGGGTTTCTCTGTGTAGACTTGCTTTGTAGACCACGCTGGCCTTGAAGTCACAGAGAACCACCTGCCTCTGCCTCCTGAGTGCTGGGATCATAGGCATGAGCATGGAACCAAGTTTAGCCTGCTTTCTTATACAACCCAGTACCACCTTCCCAGGGTGGCACCACTCACAGTGGGCTGGGTCCTCTCACATCAGTCATGATCATAAAAATGCTCCGCCCCCAGATTTGACCACAGGCCAATCTGGAGGCATTTTCTGAACTGAGGTTCCCTCTACCCAGATGACCTTACCTGTGTCAATCTGACACAAAACTAACCAGGATTCAGGTGCCTGGCACTGAGCGAGGCACTGGAAACTCTAATGTAACAAAACCTCACCTCGGTTCTCAGGGATCTCATATCTCAAGGATACAACAAGCTAAAAATAGATTCAGCATAATGTAATTTTAAAAAATGTGGCCAAAGTATGAACGGTGCCATGGAATCTCATGGCACTGATGGAGCTTATACAGAGGAGGTGAACAGCCAAAGGAGAATGCACAATGTTCCCTTGGGCCAAGGAGACGGCTCAGGGAAGGGCACACTGGTGTCACAGAGAGAACAAAAGCAAACATGGAAGCAAAAGAGCAGTGGAGACGATTCATGGGACCTGAGAGCTCAGACATGGCTGGTAGGCTGTGAAGTTATCCCAGACTTTTCCCCAGGGAGCAGAGAGGGGGCAACCGAAGCCTCAAACAGGAAGTGAAGCACAGCCACACTTGGCATTAGGGTCTAGGCTGAGGGAAGGGTGGGCTGGAAGGGAAGGAGCCATTTGCAGAGATGTAGGCTGGAGAGGAATTTTAATCCATCAACATGGCTGGAAAGCAGACATCCCAGCAGATCTCTGAGTTTAAGGTCAGCCTGGTGCAGAATACGTTTGCGGTAAAGAAAAGGTTAGGGTCCAGGCATGGTGGCACACACCTTCAGTCCCAGCACTCAGGAGGCAGAGGCATGCAGATCTCTGTGTTCTAGGCAGTGCTTTTCAGGCACTTTAGTTGAAAGTGAGTTAAGAGGCCATGCAGTGTAGTTGAGTTTGTGGCAGTTCAGTTTTACCAGAAGAGTCTTACAGAGGCAGGTTGCAGAGAGAACATGCTAGACACAAGTAAAGACAGAACAAGCCAGAGAATGAGAATGAGCCGGAAGGTTAGGATGGATTGCTGGAGTTAGTTTGAGGTCAAGCAGAGCAATTCAGTGAGAACCTGAGAGAAGCCGGATTAAATCAGTCAGCTTGGAGAGGAATTTGAGGCAGAAAAGCTGGGTTGAACCAGCCAGCCAGAGCTCAGAAAGAACTAGAAAGGGTGAGCTTATTCAGCAGTAAGTCTCAGAGGCTGAAAGCATTCTAGGCCTAAGTTAGATTGTAGGGAGTCTAGAAGCTTTCAGGACTAGGCCTAAGTTAGCAGATGGAGGCAGTAAGCCTATGAAACTACAATTAATTCTATCAAATAAAGGATACTCCTTTCTTTCTTTCTTTCTTTCTTTCTTTCTTTCTTTCTTTCTTTCTTTCTTTTGGAGGGGGGCGGTGAGGGTCTCTGTATAGCCTTGGCTGCCCTGGACTTACTTTGTAGACCAGGATGGCCTTGAAATCATGGTGATCTGCCTGCCTCTGTCTCCCGAGTACTGGCATCACAGGTGTGCACCACCACACCCGCTGAAAAGACACTCTTACAGTGAGTTGTTTGAGGGGTTCGATTAAGGTGTCAGGGAGTGAAGGAAGCCCTGAGAGAGTGAACTTCTGAGTGAGTATGTCTTGCTTGACAAGAGCCAACAATGTCAAAGATCAAGGCCCCAGAGCCATTGGCAGCTGGCAAAGGCCCCTACCCAGACCGACCAGGCTTGGGACTGGCAAAGCTTTCCTCTGGCCCTAGTGTGAATATTGACAGTGTGGGCAGGTGTGAGTCTTTAGGAACAATGGGCCAATGCATACAAGAATTAGTAAGTGCAGCTTGCTTCTCCCAGGTGTTTGCAGCCTAAGTGCTTGAAGACACCTGCTGCCTATTAGCTAGCCCCACCCCTGTGCTGTGCATAATAAACCCAAGAGGTTAGGGTTGCAGGGGTAATCAGTGCAGCTCCCTCCCGGAGAGTCTTCTCCGATTGGCCTCAGCTTTCCTGGTTTGTGTCTGTCATTTCCTCACTTCCTCACTGCCCCCAGTCAGGTTTTAAGGCACCAAATGATTAGGTCAATGCACAATTGCCCCTCCAAGGAGGCTATCTGCCTCATATCAGAGCAGTGATGACTGCTGCAGACACACATGCACACACTCCTCAACACCTGAAGAGACAGTTCTGGATTTTATCAGGGAGGGAGAGTTTTGAAGATCACACTAGGATCCTGTGTCAGTCACTCTCCGCATCGCTGTGACAGGGAAGGAGTTTGTTTGGTCTCACTCTCTGAGGCTGTAGTCTCATCATGGCTGGGGAGGCGTGGCTGGGGAGGCGTGGCAGAAACTTGTGACTGGCCATACTGCATCACAGGAAGCAGAGAGAGACAGTGCTGGTCCTTTTTAATTAGTCCAGGATCTCAGCTTTCTCACACTGTGCCACTCACAGAGTGGGTCTTCCTCCTCAATCCCCACCAACCAAGAACCCCCTCAGAGGTGTGCCCACTGGTCTGACTGTCCTCTAAGTGATTGCAGATATTACCAAACAGACCATCAGTATTGCCATCTTGGGATGGACGGTAAACATCCATCACCAGGAAGAGAGAGTTCCAGACTGGGGTTTCCGGGACCTGCTAGGCCTGAGGCTCTCCAAGGTACTCGGTGAGCCAGCTAAGTTCTGTGAGCACTGCAGGTAGAGAAACGGGGCGGTCACAGTGCACACTGACTTCCCCTAGGACCGAGGCGTCTCTGACTTTAAGAGTTTGGACGGACAAACAACATTGCCTTCACAGCCTGGCAGAGCACCCCTTACCCCTTACTCCTGATGAGGACTTCGCTTACCACACATTGGTTGCATGGCTGAGGACCCCACCACCATCTGCAGCTGCCTTTTCCTTCACAGGGAGTCATATCCTCTGGGACTGAAGACCCACCCGAGCCGGGACCCACGTGTCGATAGCACAGAATCGCGCTGCGCACGGAATGAACAGGCCACCCATGCCGTCAACTCCAGAATTCCTAATTCAATAACAGGAATGCTCTCTAGGACGAAAGTTTTCGTGGGAAATCAAAGGCACTAGTCAGAGCCCTAATGCTAGTGCACACCTTAAATCCCAGAACCCAGGGGGCAGGAACGGGATCTCTGTGAATTTAAGGCTAGCCTAGTCTACACAGCAAGTTCCAGGCCAACTGGGCTCCATAGAGAAACACCCCCGCCCCAAGACACCAGTAAGACAGCTGTTACACTGTGTAAAAGAATTCCAGCGAATGGGCAGGTTCCATGAGGAGTGATGTGGGCCAGTCATCCCAGCACTGAGGCAGGGGTATTGCGGTGAGTCTGAGGTCAGTCTAAGCTATGTAGTGAATACAGCGTCTGCCAGGGATTCACAACAAGATTATAACCATCGAACAGGGCTAGCGACTGGGCTCAGCACCAGCCTGTGAGGGCGCTGGATTCAAGTCCAGTGCCACAAACTAAAACCAAGAGAACAAGGAGAGACACGGGTACAGACGTCTTGAAAAGGCACATATAAAAGAGAGAGTTGCCTGCAGTCTGATTTATTTCCCAAATTGCTGGCAGAGAGTTTCCTGAATCCTTCCTGGGCCAGTGACCTTCTGGCACACTTTAGGCCAGCCCTCCCCATCTCCCTGCCTCTGTTTTACTCTTGACATTTTCATTTGAGCTGTTGAAATCGGACATATCAGAGATATTACAAGCAGTAGCAGCGGTGGTAAGTTGGTTGATGTATTTTAAAGTAAAGCCAGAGGGCCATATGGATGTCAGGGGGATAAATTGCTGTGTTTGGCCACACGCGATCTGTTGGGGCCCCGAATGGCGAGTAAGGAATGACCAGGGTTCACACACTGTGCACAAGAGAAGCCCAAGTGTTTCCTCAGAAACCTCTCTCCTGGGATCAGAATAGGACTGGAAGCTTAGGCAAAGATTAATTAAATTCTTGATTTGGAAATAAGCCTAGGGGATAAATTCAATTTCCACATGCTACAGAGGTGGCCCCATATTCTTCTGCAGGTGAGACACACTCTACAGCACAGATATTAACAATTACCCTGCCTGCCAGCTTTACCCGGGCTGCAGCTCAGCATTTCTCCTCGGCAGAGTGCGATGTTTCCAAGGCAGCAGGGTGTCTGGGCTTTCACTCTAGCCCGCTGACCCTCCAGCCTCGGGGTGTGACTGGTGGGTCCCAGGTACTCCATGCTGGGTGTCGATGGCTTCCTTGAGTGACAGCTGCTGAACCGCCCACTCCAGGACCAGAAGGGCCACATCCGTGTCCTGATTCTGCCATGGACTCACTTTGTGACCATGGATAAGCTCCTGACCTCACCTGGCCTCATCCACAGATGAAGCTAGGGAGGACACTCACAGGGTGTACTCGATGCTAGTTTAAACCAGCAACTGTAGCCGCAGGAGACCCTCTGCAGCCGCCACCTCCTCCCTCACTGTGGAGCTGCTTGTTCCCCAGTGAATATGTCCCATGGTCCCTTGTAAAAGGAACTCCCTGATCCTACAGCATTCGTCACCTTTTGTCCTGTTTCCTGTGTGTGTATGTGTGTATATATATGTGTGTATGTGTTTATATATATGTGCATGTGTGTGCAGTGCATGTGTGTATGTGTTTATATATGTGTGCATGTGTGTGCAGTGCGTGTGTATGTGTGTGTGTGTATATGTGTGTATGTGTGTGCATTGTGTGTATGTGTGTATATGTGTGTGTATGTGTGTATGTGTGTGTGTGTGTGTAGGAGAGCACACATGCAGAATGGGGAGGCCCCACACTATGTCAGGAATTGTCTTCTATCTCTCTTCTACCTTATTCATTGGTGGAGCAGGGTCTCCCCATCAAACCTGCATGGGTAGCATTGCTGTGCAGCCTGCTCTGGGTCCCCCGGCCCCCCTTCCCAGGCTGGTGGCTCACCCTGGCTGCAGCATTTACATGGGCTCAGGGATCCAAACTCTAACTCTCATGCTTGAGGGGCAAATCCTTCAACCACTGTGCTCTCCCTATAACCCCCTGCTTTCCCCCTTACTCTTTGTCTCTCCTCTATACCCCAAATCCTGGAAAGTACTATCCTTTGTGCTCCCATGCACTTCAGTCAGGCCTTGAACTCGCCGCCGCCAAACGAAACTATCAAAATCCCCAGCAAGCTGTGTTACCTCATGGAAAACTCGGTTCTGACTCCTGAGGCTGGATTCTACAATAGCATTTGAGGATGCACTCAAGCCCTGCACTCCGGAATCAACTCTTGATTCAAGGCTCTCTCCCTCTGTCCTCCCCCACCCTGCCCCCCCACCCCACCCTGCTCCGCCCCGCCCCACCCCTTTGCAGGAGCATCCTAAGTTTCTCTCCATCTCTAGAACTCCTCTCTCCTCTTTTTTTTTTTTTAAAGTCCTGAGCGTTCACCCCATCTCCAGCTAGCTCTACACCTAGATTGAGATGCGTGGCAAAGCCTCCAGGAGTGCCTGGGTTCCACTCCATTTTTTTATATCTTCACACAGTTCAACAGCTTTCTCAATCTGAACCCAGCAGTGCCCCATTGCTCATGCATTCCACATTTGCAAATTTGCCTACTCTCTAAAATGCATTTGCAACCCCGTTCAATACCCGTGACACTCTCATGATCATTTTCAGACACGGGTGGAGAAGCCAGAAGCTTCGTGTCACCTGACTTGCATGTTCAAGCTGTGGTCCCACCGTAAGGTCTCAGCTGTCTTCACAAAAGCACCTTGTTACACTTGCTTTACTTAATGCTACACTTTTGAGCACCTGTGTGCTTTTGGTTGGTGGTTTTGCTGTGTAAACACTCCCTAGACATTGCACTGAAGTGCTGTTTTGTGTCCCTAAGTTCAAGAAAGCAGAGATGTGTCTGACACAGAAAATACATACACCACATAAGCTGCGGTGTTGCTGGTCAGTAACAATGTTAATAAACCAAACAATACAACCTAAACAAAGCATCTCTAAACAGAAACACAGGCAAAATAAGCAGATGGTAATCTGACAAACAAAAATGCTGTGACCAGAGCTCCTGGGAACCTTGCCCTGTGCACCGGGCCCATTTCACCCAATCAGCTTTCTAGATGGCTTTGTAAAACATAACTATAGCAACATGAAGCATGAGACAAGAAGACACATGACAGCCTCTTCTTACTCATCTTAAAAAATAACTTCCGTCTTCCAGTTGCTTAGGCCGTGACCTCACAGGTACCACTTGCTGTCTCGTCACACGTTCAGTACACAAGCTAGCCCTGTTGAGGCCTCCTCTGCAGTCAGTGCGCTTCCTGTATCCTCCCCGTGGCAAGCATAGTCCAGCCACAACCGCCTCAGTGATGGCGGCCACACGCCAACTGGTCACTCTGCTCCTGTCCATGACCCTGGCAACCCCCACACAAGCAAACCAGAGCACTTGCTCCCCTGGGAACCTCCGGTAGCTTCTCAAGTTACACAGAGCAAAAGGCAAGTCCTCACCACGGTCCTCAGCTGTGCTGTGACCCTGCTGACTCATCTACACCTCGGGGCCTTGGATATGTTCTTTCCTCTCCCTCGGACACTCATGTGCAAAGGATTCCTGTGGCTCCCTCAGTCACGTCACACCCTTCCCATAGGATGGGCACCTTGGTACTCCACATCAAACCTTGCCCCAAGTGTCCTCCTCTCTCTGTCTCTCTGTATCTGTCTCTCTCTGTCCCTTTCTCTGTCTCTGTCTCTCTGTGTCTCTCTGTATCTCTGTCTCTCTCTGTGTCTCTGTCTCTGTGTGTCTCTGTCTCTGTGTCTCTCTCTCTGTGTCTCTGTCTCTGTTTCTCTGTGTCTCTGTCTGTCTCTCTGTTTCTCTCTGTCTGTCTGTCTCTCTCTGTTTCTCTGTCTCTCTCTGTCTCTTTCTCTGTCTCCCTATGTCTCTCTGTATCTCTGTCTCTCTCTGTGTGTCTCTGTCTCTGTGTCTCTGTCTCTGTGTATCTCTCTCTGTGTCTCTGTCTCTGTTTCTCTGTGTCTCTGTCTGTCTCTCTGTTTCTCTCTGTCTGTCTGTCTCTCTCTGTTTCTCTGTCTCTCTCTGTCTCTTTCTCTGTCTCTGTCTCCCTGTGTCTCTCTGTATCTCTGTCTCTCTCTGTGTCTCTGTCTCTCTCTGTGTGTCTCTGTCTCTGTGTCTCTCTGTGTATCTCTCTGTGTGTCTCTGTCTCTGTTTCTCTGTGTCTCTGTCTCTCTCTCTCTCTCTCTCTGTTTCTCTGTCTCTCTCTGTCTCTGTTTCTGTCTCTGTCTCTGTCTGTCTCTCTCTGTCTCTCTCTCTCTCTGTCTGTCTCTCTCCCCTAACCAAGCTGTGGCCTCCTTTACAGGAGTTATTACCCAACATGCTCTAGACTTTCTCATTATCCCCACTGAGTGTCAAGCTCTTGAGGCCGGCACTCAAGAGCCGGTAGTCAAGAAAACTGATGAGGGGACTTGGTTTCTCTTGTGTGAATAGGAGAGATCCCTCTTGTGCCACACTGCAACCTATTCTCTAAGCCAAAATGCCTTCCCTACCGATGGCGCTCTAGGCCGCCTCCAGCACGCCTGCTGGGGGAGCAGGTACCAGCACCACGCTGCACGTCTGAGCATGAGGGAAGGCAGAGGAGATCTGCTGTCCCTGTGCCTCAGTTTTGGTTAAAAGGGTCGTGAATGGCTGCGCTGTCTTAGAAAGATGTCGCCATAAAGCCTATATAGGTGCAAGCCAATTTCTCTTTGTCACAAACAATAACTGTTTCCTTTCTCAGGTGGAGCACAGGGGAGTGGACAAGACCTGGCACTGCTTTCGTCTCTGAGCAGGTTTGCTGTAGACAGAGGGTTTTCCACTTTGGCCTCCTTCTCTGGCTTGGTCTCTTCTCTGTTGCTGTGACAAAACACTGCAGAGGCAACTCAGTGGAGAAAGGAGCTATTATCTGCCGTCCTTTGCAGACCAGCATGATGGGAGTCAGAGCAGGCACTCAGGAAGGACCCTGGAGCAGAAACCATGGAGGAAGTCTTCTGGCTGGCCCACTGGCAGACCCACGCTACGCAGCCTGGACCACCTGCCCAGGGAATGTTACGGCCCACTGGGGCTAGCCTGCGGTAATTAGCAACCAAGATTGTCCCACAGACATGGCTGCGGGGCCAATCTAATCTAGGCAGTTCCTCCTGAGGTTGACTCTAGGCTGTGTCAAGTTGACAGTTGATGCTAAACAGGATACCTACACAAGATACACACACACACACACACACACAGAGAGAGAGAGAGAGAGAGAGAGAGAGAGAGAGAGAGAGAGAGAGAGAGAGAGAGAGAGAGAGAGAGAGAGAGAGCGCTCTGTGTGGGTCACTCCCGTACCTCCTCCCTGCAATACCTCACAGAAGCAGCCTGAGAAGAGCTTTGCTTGGGCTCATGGTGTCAGAGGGCTTCGTTCATCACTGTGGGAAGGCACAGAGTTCACAGTCCGGGAGTATGTGGCTGAGTCAGCACATCACAGTGGACCAGAAAGTACACAACAGGACTGGCGAGGTAGCCAGGGTAACCTTCAAAAGCCTACCCCTAATGACCTGCTTCCTTCAGATCCAGAGTCTTCTAAAGGCTTGAGCGCCTCCCCCAAACAGCGCCACCTGCTGGGAGATCGGACATTCATCCAAGTGGGACACAGATTCAAACTTTAGCCAGCTTCTCACCAAGGGTGCTGGCTTAACTTTGAAAGAAAGGAACTGCCTTGCAGATCAGGTGTTGCTCAACAGTGGAGCCATCCTCGGATGCTGGGGAGCTGGCTGCTTTGGCAGGCTTGCTGGTCTAACCGGCCAGTGACAGGAGTCAGGCCGGACGCCGCATGCAAAGAGGATCTAAGAAGCCTCCCACTAAGGCATCACTTTTCAGGCTCAGCCTCCTCCTCCAAAAAGTTAAATGGGGAAAAAAAAACCCCACTCCACTCTCAGGCAGCACATCCTCAAGGCCTGGAGTTGTCGAAGCCTCGGTTCACAGCTGTGTCACTGCGTCTCCGGCTGTGTAGCGATGCCGCAGGCTGCACTGACCACGGCAGCCGGCAGTCCAAGCACAGAGACCAGGGACATTTCAGATGGATTTCTATGGAAAAGGCAAAAGCAAAAGCATGCAGATTCTTTGTAAGAAACTGGAGAAGAACTTACGAAATGAAAATCCAGAGACTAAGCACCTGTCCACTGCACGCGAGTTCTCTCTCCTCCTGTCTCTCCTCTATATGTGTGGGAGAAAATACTTTTAGACCAGTTGGGTCGTCCTAACAGCTTTTAACTACCCTTTCATACCCTCTACTCTGCTGGGGGATAATTCCAAGTCACTAATCTGCCCTTCCCGCTTTGCTTTTCCTCAAGGCCACGCAGCGTTTTAACGTGTATACACACCTTCGCTTGTGGAATATTGGCTCCCCATCTACCACTTAGACCACCCCAGTTTTCATCACCGACATGTGCATATCTGCATATAAGCATCAGCGTGCCGCTGCTGGTTTTCTAAAAATAAAACCACACAGATGAAATCATGTGATCAACGTATACTGATTATTTTTAAGACTTTAAATTTTGGTAAGCTATACTGCAACCCAAAGGATATGAAACTGGCTCTTTTCCAAAGGCGGCCTAGAGTGAAGGCTGCTCAGGACCCTGAGGCCACTGATGGAGATGATCTGTGCCCCCCAGAGACTCCGAGGGCAGCAGTGCAGAAGGCAACACTTGCACCCCAGGCTCATCAGGGCCGTGTTTACTCAGTTCTGCAGCTGGGCTGGCTGAAGCATGCGGCAGTCAGGTGATGTGTGTGGAGTCACGTTGTTAGTGGTGGTGACTCAGCCAAACCCACTCCAGCTTCCGAACCTAGCTCGGATCACAAGGCCGAGGGCACCCGCTTCCCCGAGGCCCAGTGTTCCCCTGGAATTAAAGGGCTGATTATACTTGGGCGTGTGCATATGAAGGGTTTGCCCTGCACGGCTTAACCTTGTGACTGCATTAACTGTGCCACTCGCTCAGTGCCCAGCCTTACTTTTCCTTGTTAGAACCAATCAGAGAATTGACCAGTGCTCAGACACGAGCCTGTGTGCTCTGATAGTGTCCTGAGTAGCAGAATTTGCAGAAAACCTTGGCGCGCATGTGTCCAGGTGTCCACCTGAAGTTCTCACACTCAGAGACAGGGCAACCAACTGGATTCCTGCACGAGTTGTGATACGTGTGACTCAATGCCATTCTCACATGGGAGCCAAGCCCAGAAAGTCCAGGCCACCCTGGCCAGTGTCGGCAGTTCTGGCTGATGAAGACTGACCACCCCTTAGCTTTCACAGCTTCTTGGCCCAGGGCTACTTTCTGTGTCAGTCCTCCGTGGACACTGTGCCTTTATTATAGTGTGGGCCCTCACAGGCACATGAGTTTGAACGCTTGGTCCCCAGCTGCTGCCATTATTTTGGAAGTTTGTGGGAACTTGGAGAGTTGAAGTCTCGTTGGAGGAAGGGGAGCGCAAGGATCAAGCCTTTGAAAGTTCGAGCCTGGATGTATTACTACCCTATTGCTGGCCCACCATTACGTGAGAAGCTTCGCACTCTGTGGCATGAGCTCCTTCATGCCTTCTCCAGTGCAGTGGGTGGAACCCTGCTGAAGCTACAAGCCACATGCTTTTCCTACCTTAAAGGACTTCTCTGAGAGCTCTGAGGTCATCATGGTCCTTGAGGTTTACAAGCAGGGCTTGCTTCTGACTCCATCTCAGCTTCCCGATCCCCTCAGACATGAACAAGTAACCGCACACGGTCACACACTCCTCCTCAAGCCCTAAGTCAAGACAAGTCCCTCCCTCCTTCAGCTGCTTGCTGGTCATTTCCTCGCAGCGATGAGAAAAGTCACACAAACAACTTTGTTCTGATACTTACCTAGCCATAGACAGTGGGAAGTCAAGCAAGCCTCTTGTCCCCTTAAGGCCCAAGGTGACTTCACATACTTAGGAGGAAATAGAAGAGTGCCCATTGGCCCACTTGTTGGAGAGGTGACTCCTATCTCCCTAGGAGGGCTCGAAGTTACACCTGTCAAACGTCCACAGATGAACTTAAAACACACAAACTAGCCACACTGACACCCTAGAGGAGTCACACTCAGATGCCAGCTTTTAATATCACGTGAAAACACACACACACACACGTACACAACCAGTAAAACTCGCTGGGGTTTGGAGCTGGGAATTCTGCTTGGTACTCATTTCTAGAGAAACCCTCTGGCTTTAGCTGAAGGATGTTTAAGGAATTTGATTGTGGAGGAGCACTGGGATAGCAAGGAAGTTGGAGTGAGGGGCTGGGACAGTGGCGGGGCAGGGGTGGGGGGGACTCAGCTTCTGTAAGGACCGTAATGGTTTTGATGGACTCAGAGGAAAGCAAGGGAGATGGCCATTTGTCTAGGACTCAGCCCAGGGGACATGCTGAGGGCAGTAGGCTTGAGAGCAGTGCACAGGTAACACTGTTGGGCGTGTGGCTCACGATGGGTTCTGTCTTGAAGGAGAAGACTTGGGTGGGGGGGTGAATAAAAGACACTGGGGGGGAGGGAAAAGGGGATGGGAGAACTTGGGTGACAATGATAAATTCTTGGGTTGGAAGAATTTACAAGCAGCTGGAGGGAGATATGAATTCCCACTAGGCTGTGATCCATGTGTTGAACCATCCTTGCATCCCACAGGAAACCCTCTGTAGTCATGCTCACCAGGCTGTTGCTGGGGCTCTTATGCCTGTGTTCATCACACATATTAGCCTTTGTTTCCTTTCCTCTATTGTCTACATGCAGAGCACGGCACCTGGATGGTGCTGGCCTTGTAAAATGTGTTCCATACATCTTTGTGGGGGAGACTTTAAGAAGGATCTTCATCAAATTTTCAAGCGTGCAGAAGCCACATAGTTGGCAATAAAGCCACACGTGATCCTGGCTTTGGTCTCTGGTGAGTGGCTGGCTGGGAAGAGGCATGCTGGGGTCCATGGATCTTCATGGTGCAGCCTGGGCAGGCTGTGTCTCTGGGAGCATGTGCACTCTGAGATCCCCAGTTTGCTGCTTGTCGGTCCATGTTATTTCTCTGGCATCGTTTGTTATTTTCTCTTTCATTTCTTTATTTTTTCTTAGCTTATCAATTATTAATAAACCAGTTCATCATTTATTAAGAGTCTATCTGCTGAGCTAGAGCAGTATCACAGAAGTACTTGTTACTCTCACAGGAGACTTGGGTACCATTCATGCACCCACGTTAGGAGGCTCAGGAATGCCCAGAAGTCCAGCTACAGGGCCTCCCATGGCTTCTCCTGACCCCTGAGAGCAGTGAACAGGTCCATAAAGTAATCTTTAATCTTAAAAAATGTAGATTGATTTATTTCCACTTTATATGTATGAATGGTTTAGACGCGTTTATGTATGCATACCATGTCATTGGTGCCCAAGAAGGTCAGAAGAGGGCATCAGAGTTCTGGATGGTTGTGAGCCAGCATGTAGGTGCTAGGAATTGAACCCAGGACAGCTCAGTTGTGTTTGTTTTCTATTCTCTATGCTGTTTTAATGTTCGCTGTTTCTGTCCATCTGGGTTTCACTGCTTTTTCTTCCCCTGGTTCTCTGAGGTGTAGCAATAGGTAATTTAATATCAAGAATCGGCCAACAGTTTTCCAAAGTTGCTGTACAGTTTGGACCGTCTACTGAAAGACAGCCAGCTGTTCTGCAATCTCAGCAAAAGCAGGGATTTCTAGTCCTTTCAGTGGTTGCCATTCTAATGTGGAGGACACACTGCTGTGGCTTTAGCTTCCATTTCCCCCGTGAATGATGAGTTGGACATCCTAGTGGCCATCACAGAGCTTCCTGTGTGCACAGCTGTGTGCATTTTGCTTTCATCTGTGGCGTTTGGCTCATTGCTGACCTTTGACCTTTTTTTCCATACTTTAGATATGTTTTTCAGATATGTTGATACATTGTGTTTTTAGTTTTTCCCAAGAGTGCCATTTGCCTTTGGTTTTGTTTTTTGTCTTTGAAGAGAAAATTCTTTTGACTTTATAAAATTTAATTTATACATTTTTATTTTATAGCTAACAAAATTCATATTTGTGTGCAAGAGGGGTCACATAGACATCTACCTATTGTTACGACTAGACAGCTTTGAGTTCACAGAATGGGGAATAAAGACAATCATGACTCCTAACTCATGACAGCTGGGCTGCTTGTCTTCTTGTCTATTTAAGATAGGATCTATGTAGCTCAGGCTAGTCTAGAACTCACTATGGTACAGCCTGGGATGGCTTTAAACTCATAGCAATCCTCCTGCCACAGACTCCCAAGTATGTGTTTATTGGGAATATAGGCATATGCTATCATACCCAGCTAAAATAGCTCTTCTTAAGCCCACAGCTCTAGAGTCAATGAGGTGTTGGAGTACTCAATAGCCTCGCCCCAGAGCAGAAGGAAACTGGGCTCTCGCTGTTCTCACATGGTTGGTCTGTGTGTCAACAAGGTCTTGGCAGAGTAAATAATTTTTTTCAATATGACTTGGAAGCATAATTGAGTCTCAGTTTTGGAAACATGCAAAAGATGGGTATTCTAATTTTATTATGCTGGAAAAATGAAAAGTATAGTGTTCACATGACCTTGTAAATGCACAGATGGATTGAGGATAAACATTGGAAGGAATGGCATGAGGTGCACTACCATTGACCTCCTCCGCCCTTGGTGCCGACCACCTGGCTTTGAGGGCGTTTTCTTTGACTTTCAGGAAATTAATTCCCTTCCTAAGTTTCGTGTGTGTGTGTGTGTGTGTGTGTGTGTGTGTGTGTTTGCATTTTTTTCATCAAACCCAGATGCTAACCTTTCTAGTTATGGTAAACACTAAATAATATAACACAGTGAAAAAATTCAGTGCAGGGCTCTGCATTATCCACTCAGGGTAAGTCATCACCAGATGGATCATGAGTCTGCACTGGATACCCAAGCTTTCTATTTACTCTTTATTTTAGCTTTTGGCAAGATAGCTATTTAAACCAAGGTATTGCAATGAGTGGGCCGCGGGATGCTGGCACTCATTTCAAAGGCACTTTTAAAGTCTTTCTTGTTACTGAGCAAGGATGGCAGCAGGAATGTGCCAGAAAGAGTCATTTTTAGCAAGGGGAGGTTATACCAAAGAAAGAAGGAACTAGCAAAGGCAGATGGTATTTCCCAAGTGTTGTATGGCTTCTGGCGGTGTTTTACCTCTTGAGTAGGTTTCCTTCTGGGGAGCCAGGCCAGGTTGTGTGGGCAGCCTGACCTGGGGTGGGTGTGAACCTGAGAGATGGTAATGGGCAGGAAGCTTGGTGCCAGCTACAAAGTTGCTGCCTTCCTTACTTTTGGCCTGTGCCTAAAATCATTTATTGTTTCAACAGAGTTTTCAAGTCACAGTAGTACCCTGGCTTTCTGCTGAGCACTGTAGACAGCTCTGAAACCAATGCCCACTCTCTTCAGTGAGAGCCCTGGAGACATAAAACAGTGACTGGGGGCCAAAGCAATTGGTGCAGACCCTGAATGTTTCAGGAGCTCACATGAAAAACAAAAACAGGAGTAGCCTGCTGCGTCAGTGCATACCTGTAATCCCAGCACCTGGGAAGTTGACATAGGAGGGTTCCTGTGAGTTGTAGGCCAGGTTGGGCTACATAGTGAGTTCCAGAGCCGCCTGGGGTAGAGGGAGACTCACTCAAAAAAAAAAAATATGTCTTATACCTGTAGTCCCAGCACCAGGGAAGTGGAGGCAGGAGGATCAAAAGGTTCTACCCAACTCCTCACTGAGTTTGAGGACAAACTGGTAACTTAAGGCCTTGTATCAGAAAAGAGATAGACAGACAGACAGACAGACAGACAGACAGACAGACAGCTGGAGGCAGGCAGCTAGTCCATGGATAGAAGAGGAGAACTGGGGCTGGGTTGTCACAGAGCGAGACGTATCAGTTCCCATGAGTTCCCAGAGACCCACTCAGCAGTTGGGCGATGTGAAAAGGAAAGACTAAAACCTGACAGATGAAAAGAAGTCTAGATTTGGGCGGGAGGGGGGGTCTTAAGTCTCAGTTTAGCACTTGTCCAAGGCTGTTACCGTGGAGACAAAAGGGTCTCATTGCCGGACGAGTCACTTGTTCCAGGGGAAAATAACAAATGTGATATCAAGCCCTACACCAGCTGTGATGTCTCCAGCTATCCCGAATGTTCTTACTCTTAAAACCAGTATTGTAACATTTTTAACGTGTTCTTTCCCACAGCCTTGGCGTAAGGAACTAGACCCAGAAGCCAGGCAGTGGGAGGGAAAGTATGGATACATATCACATAATTTCAGCAATATTTCAGCAATAATGACTTTGCTGAGCTGAAAACTGCTTGTCATGTGATCCTGATTCTCTGCCTGTCATGTGACCCTGATTCTCTTCTCTTAAACAAAGCATCCTGGCCCATCTTTCCAAGGCTGGCTTCTGTTAAGGTGTGCCTCATCCCTCAAACCTGCTAGTTATGAATGGTTACCTGGCCACTAGCTCATAAACACATTGCAAACACTCAAAGTCTATGCAGCACAAACTCACAGGCTGGACCTCCTGCCTCCCCGACTGTCAAGCAGCAGGAGGCACAAGGCTGTCAGCTTTTTCACAGGTCTATCTGCGGGGCCACCGTCAGGGTTGTAGTGTGTCATGGTAAAGATCACAATGGGTTGGGAGCCTGTGACATCTTAAGTTGCTCTTAAGCCCCAAAGAGCAACTGGGGACAGGGCAGAAGAAAATGAGAAGGAAAGGAGATCCAGGGTGGCAAACAGTGGAAAGACAGCTTTTAAAACAGGAGCAAGTCATCTAATTAGTACAAACTTATTGTCACTGAGCAAACCGTCATTTGTTCATGGACGGGCATCTTCTGGCTGGCCGCCCCAGGCTATGGAATATCTCCTTGAAGCTGGTACTCTGGACATATTGTCCCTTGTTAGTGATCACACACACCCTTTGAGCCACTGAACAAAGGTGAAGACGGATAGACAGTAGAAATGGTGGCGCTGTAGGGATGAGATCAGCAGAGGCTTCATCTGATTCCTCTGCTTTAAGGTTTCAGAGGAGAAACGCATTCATGCCTCAGTCACTGCCACATCGCTGTGAGGAACACACTAACTGAAACAAGTCACAGCGGGTTCCTGGGTATCTCAAGGCTTAAGCTGCCACAGAAGGGAGGACACGTGGGCCAGCTCAGCTGATGAGTCCAAGAGATGGGGAGCAGAAATTACACAGCCCTGTGACTTTCTTTCCAGTATGTCCCACGGCCAAGGACCGAGTGTCTGAAGTGTGAGCTTGTGGGCTGCTGTGAATCAGCTCTCCGCAGAACGCTTGCTTTGTAGCGGAGTCACGTGGAAGGGCAGCTAGCAGATGGGGAAAGAATCAGCTGACAGGCAGGGTTGAGAGGTTAAGCAGGGAGGACGGATGGGCTGTAAAGCAGGAGAATGCTTCTGTGAAAACTTGTCGTGGAAAGGAAGTATAGATCTCGCGGCACCAATACTCTCCAGTAAGCCCTGGGAAGACCTGTCTAACAACTCGCACACAGTGAGGCGAGTTTTACCTTGTGGGCAGATTTTCCTGGGTTTCATAGGGAGAGAAGTGACACGAGAGAGAGAGAGAGAGAGAGAGAGAGAGAGACAGACAGACAGACAGACAGACAGACAGACAGAGACAGAGAGACAGACAGAGACAGACAGACAGAGACAGACAGACAGAGACAGAGAGACAGACAGAGACAGACAGACAGAGACAGACAGACAAGTTAGTAATATGATAAGAAAAGTAGATGGATAAACAATAAAGGTATAATACTGCAGATGCACAGACCAAAGTATCTGCATCCTAATTGTTGAGGTCCTAGGTGTCCCCAGCCAAGACCGTAAGAGGTCTGCCTGGGCTGAGCGGTTAGCCATCTTTGACGTCACTCAGATGACCTGGCCCAAGAACCTTTCCTTACTTGCAGCTCAGACTGTATAGAAGCAAGGAGCCCTCTGGCTGTCACACTCATCTTTCCACTGTCTGTTACCCAGCTGTCTGTCTTCTCACACAGCACATGACTGGCCCTCAGCAGGAGTTCCTAACTGTCAGAATGCTGTTGCCTCAAGAGGTATGATTCTTGCCATGGGCCTCAGAGGCCAGGCTTAGCACACCCTCAGAGTCCGCATCTTCCACAAGCATGCCTTGCCATTCCTGCTAGGAAATGCTTAACCACACACCTGTCACCTTCTGCAAGGGACTTTCCGTCTGCCAGGCACTTTCCCAGCAGGCAGTGAGATGGGCTTCTGCTGTCTTCTCCAAACATTCCACGATTGGGTCCTCCGGGAGGAGACACGAGGACAAATCTGGGATACGGCGTATTCGTTATTGAGGACCTCTTAAGCAAGGATGAAGATGTGGGTTAGACAAAGAAAGCTGATTGGGCCTATGGGGCACAGGAGGTAAGAGTGTTATTAGTGACCTTGCAGCTGCCTGTAGCTCAGGAGGCTAGAAGCACTTTCCTCGGTCAAGGACATGCGTACTCTTGTAAGATACGGACAAGATGGCCCCCTACCACAAAGGAAGACCCTGAAGGAAATGAAGGTGGAGACTGTTAGCTGATCACACTGTCCGCCACTGGCCCTCACATCAGTTCTTCAAGTGAAAGTGGATGGGTGCCTTATGCAAATGATAGACAGATGAATGGATGGCTGCATGGATAGATAATAGTAGACAGATAAATAGATCATTGATAGGTACATAATAGCAAGATAGATTGTTCATAGACACACGGCATACACATGATAGTAGATGGAGATGGTAGATGTATGAAAGGCGTGACAGATCACAACTAGATGGTTGGTAGATAATATGTAGACTCTAGACAGCTTGATAAATTGCTAGAGGATAAATGGGCAGGTAGATGAAGCTAGCTGAGGTGTAGAAAGATGACAGATGGTTGATAAGTACATGATAGATAAGAGGAGGAGAGATGCAGAGAGATGAGAGACAGAGTAGACTGAGTACAGATGATAGGAAGATGGTAGATTATAGATAGATGGATAGATGAGAGAGACATACAGACAGACACACACACACACAAAGAGAGAGAGAGAGAGAGAGAGAGAGAGAGAGAGAGAGAGAGAACAGTTAGGTTGTAGATAGATACATTCTGTATACAAAATAGGTAGATTACAGCTATGTACACATAATAGATGGCATGACAAACAGATTATAGATAGATTGGTGGTAGATGATGGTTAAAACATGATATATAGATGGATAGTAAAGAGATAGATGACAGACGCATAATAGTAGTAGATGATATAGACAGACAGACAGACAGACAGACAGACTCAAAGTGTGTTACGCAGCGGGCGGTGGTGGCGCACGCCTTTAATCCCAGCACTTGGGAAGCAGAGGCAGGTGGATCCCTGTGAGTTCGAGGCCAGCCTGGTCTACAATGCGAGTCCAGGACAGCCAAGGCTACACAGAGAAACCCTGTCTCAAAACACCAAACCAACCAAACAAACAAAAAACAAAAGTCTGTTATGTAATATGTACATATACACACAGAGAGAAGGAAACAAAGAAGAGGGGAAGATGAGAGCGGATTATAGATTAGGCTTAATATTTTGTATGGATCAAGAAGATAAATTTTCAAAGCCCATGTATGGGTGACATTTTAAAGGATACAGAGTATTTAGGAACGCCATCCAGGAGAAATGTTTGCAGTCTTGTGACAATCTTTACATCATCCTGCTATTTCAGATCAGGGTAAATTTGCAGAAAGCAAATCCCATCCTACTTTAAGTTTATCCTACCATCAAGGTCAGATCTGGAGAACACGGCAGGGACAAAGCAGGGTCTAGGGCTGACAGGAGAGCAGAAGCAAGGGTGGTAAGCAGTGACATCACAGCTGGCCAAGGACCCCACGCAGTTCCTACCAGCAACTGCAGAGAGAGATGATACACAATTTGAGAGAATATAAAGGCGGGAGGTCTTGCAGATCTACCGCGTGTGTGGAAGAAGTAGGAGAAAAGCAAGAGGAAGTGAAGGGCTCGCTGGAGATCTTGCCTGGAAAATGGCGGATGAGGAGACCCAGAGTGGAGCTACGGAGATGGAAGTTAGCATAGAGTCGTGAAGATAGAGGCTGGCATAAAAATGGAAGGCAGGAACACCTGAGGACTGACTGCTGGGCAAGGAGGTTCTGGGGACACCTGCAGGGATCGGAATTGAGTCTGAAGTCCCACAAACAGCAAGGCACCAGAGGCCACAGCAAGGCCACGAGGAATGTCGACTCTGAGAGCTCCGGGACAATAGGAAAACTAGACTCTTCTCAGAGAAAAGACCTCACTCACTTTCCAAAATGTGGGGAAGCCAGGTCTGTGTTTTAGCGACAAGTATTGGTCTAAATTGCCAAAACATGTTGCAATCTGCCCTGGCGGATGGAGGGTCAGAACACAGTGTTAAAAACAGACATCGCAGGGCCCCTTCCTCTTCCACTTTCTGCCGCAGCGTCTGCCGGGCCAAGAGCATGACTCATTAATGAATTTAGCCCCAGAAGCCTGACTCATTCAGAAACTTTGAGCCACCACCTCACCCCGTCTTACTATACTTTAGCGGATGAAACTCCTCAGCTGAGGCCATCGGAAGGATGCCTTACATGCGGGTAGTAGCTTTTACCGTGTGCACAGAAGTACACCACCAGTATGTATCCCCATTTTAGAGACTTTTCAGCTTAGCTTAGTATCACCTTAGGACAAATACGGAACAGGGCTGATGTGGACTGGTCTCTCTGACCACTCAGACCAGCACAATGTCTACTTAAAGGAGCTGAGTTCAAGGTACCTACACATGCTCATGGTTTTACACACACACACACACACACACACACACACACACACACGCATGCATACACTTACGCATGCACATACACATAAATACACACACACGCACATACATACACATGCACACACTCACACACACATACATACACACATATACACACATACACACACACATAATGAATGTAGCTGGATCTCAGAAACACCACATCCAGGCAACCACCCTCCCCTGATAAAAACTATAAGAAAGTCATATGCCAATCACAAATAGAACACCATGAGAGGTCTTCACAATGTATCCAAGAGGAAAGAAATGGAAAGGATGAAGAGGTGACAAATAGGAAAGTAAGAGAATAGATCAATATTTCAGGGCAATATTCGTCTCCCACTTCTTAATGCCTGTGAGACCCCAACTTCACTAAAGTATTCACTCCTGAGTGACAGAGAAGGGTGGCCCTCTCCACAGAGGAGGCTGTGGGCCCCAGGTGCTATGACGTCAGTCCCTTTGCCACTGTTAATGTCCAGTGGTGGGAAGGAGGTTAGCCTCTGCCGGGGCATGGGTTCCCACCTTCTGCTGCTGGGTGTAGACAAGGGGGAATGTGGCCCGTGGTCACCTTAGGACCACAAGAGACCAGACACTGTATCGCAAGTGGGAAAGCGTGACTTTCCAAGGGCTTTTTAAAAGTCCCCAGATCACTGCTGGAGCCTGTCCTGACTCAGGACTTTCTGCTACATGAGATAATAAATTTCCTCATTGCATAAGGCAGCTGGGTGGAGGGTTGCCTTTCAGTGGAATCTCAAGGAGACAGTGACCATCTGCCGAATCTGTGGGCAGATAATAATTACTGTGAGAGATCAACATGGGAGAGTTCACATCAGGCAAGAGCGGTCAGGACAGCGCTAGAGACACAAGGGTGAGAATTCACGCGGCCACAGAGAACAGAGGAAAGCATCCCAGACAAAAGCCAGGCATGGCGGGAGCTTGAGAAGAAATAGCATCAGAGAAGAAACAGAGGTAACACACAGTCATGGAGAGGAGGTCTGAGCAGACACCAGAAGACCTGGTCTCGCACGCAGGTGCCTGGGCAGGTCCGGCGAAGGCAACTTACCCACGGAAGGTTGGGGCATGTTGTTTTCAACTTGATTTACTGTGTTTTTAAGATTAACTTTTTACCTCCTGTAATTTGTTCATTATTATTATGTAATGTTGGGAAGCATACATGGCGTGGCACACATGCGGAGACAAAGGGTAATTCTGTGGAATCAGTTCTCTTCTTCCGTCATTATGTGAGCTCCCTGGATGAAACTCAGGTGACCAGGCTTATGTGGCCAGTGCCTTCACCTGGTGAGACATCGCATGGGCCCACACAATAAAGAAATTTAAACAAGAAAATTATCTGTCTTTATCTGAGTTTTAGAGCCATATCCACTCACTACAAAAATTATTCTGTTGCAGGATGATCACACACACACAGAGCACAAAAATACACACACGTACACACATACTCCACAGATACACCCATACCCACACACATACCCACAAATAGAAACAGACACAGACAGAAACACACTCACAGTGATAGACACACAGACACAGAGACACATATAGATACACACAATCAATCACACACAGCTAGACACACAGACACATGGAGACATACACACAGACATACAAACATACAAACACACACACAAGTTAACGCAGTTTTCAGAAGGTAGTAACATTATCAAATGCTGTTCAGAGAGAGATACTAGCCTGGGCTGATATCTTGATTCAGTTCTCTATGGCTTGAAAGCCAATGGCCCTGCCTAACCTGTGTCTTTAACTGCATAACGGCCACTTGCACTTGCCAACTTGATCGCACTTTGAAACACTTAAGTTATGTGAGCATTTCCCTGGGAGTGTTTTCAACTGAGATGAGAAGACGTCCCCATAAACTGAGAGACAGTATCCATGGGTTGGGGTCCCAGAGGAAGAAGGTTGGGGAGGAGAAAGCCGGGTAAGCCCCCGAATTCATCTTTCTTCTTCAGGACTGTGGGTGCAATGTGACTAGCCACCTCATGCCGTCATACCTGCTGTGCCATGATCCCCTCAAACCCTGAGCCTAAACAAGCCCTTCCTCCTCCCTCAACCTGCTTCTTGTCCATGATATCGGTAAGGAAAGCAGGTAGTACAACCATCAGGTTGGTGTAAAAACTCCAGTGACTAGATATGGAATATAGTTAGTTACTCATGCGAGTGAAGTACGGCGTTTAAGTGTTGGCGTGGGGCCAGGCTGCTGCTGGGCAGACTCCTTGAGGCCATTTTGGATTGTCATTGTATTTCCCTATGCTGACTTGATGCTTCTGCTTCCAGAAACATCTCTGGTTGGCTCACTTCTTGGCTTTCTGGCTGCAAGCCTTGATCTTCAGGAGGCCTTTCACTCCAGCGTACACCGTACCTTTTGTGAAATCCCTTTGTCTATTGCCGATGTCACTTTATTTTTTTAATTTCACAAAATCCACTAATAATGGGTTCAGGTCTCACGAGCCACAGAAAATGCAGCTCACTGAGGGCAGTTAAAGGAATCAAACCATTTTCTCTTTCAATTCCCACCAATTTCACCTGCACACGGATATTCCTCCCCGGTGAAGGCAGAGATCCCCTCTGCCTGCCCCTGCACTGACTGACTGATAGTTCTGTTGCTGTAAAACAAGAGTTTGTTGGCTGATCTACTTTTAGCCAAACGGGACTCCCTGAGGATGCCCGCCTGCCTGGAGTGAGCTTCCAGCTTGCTTGAGATCTGGGTCAGCCAAGTCCATTCTGCCTTTTGGCTTCACAATAGCTTCCCGGATATGTGCCTGTGTTGTCCACGTTTCCGCATAGATGAGGCTTCTCTGAGTGCAGCACATTTTACGGGCTCATTATGTGTTAAATACCTGTTGCTGGGGGCGCTGGGGTGATGGCTCAGTGGTTAAGACCACTGGCTGCTCTTCCGGAGGACCTGAGTTCAATTCCCAGCACCCACATGGCGGCTCCCAACTGTCTGTAACTGCAGTTCCAGGGGATCTGGCACCTTCACACAGACATACATACAGGCACAACACCAAGGAACATAAAATAGAATAAAAATAACTTATTTTTAAAAATCTGCCACTGCCCAGCCTCATTTATATTGTCCCGTCCCTCCTCAGTGGGAGCTCCATCCCGAAACAACTCTCAAGCATCTCAGGTCACTCTTCCCTGCCATCTTGCCCATCTTCCTCTTTAACCCACCTGGTTACTGAGCCCTGATCCCACCCTCTTTGGTGCCTATCTCCTTCCAGGGGAGACTCCAAGAAGCACAGACCTCAGCCGGGCTCACAGCACTGCTTGTCACCAATAGACCTCAGCCGGGCTCACAGCACTGCCTGTCACCAACAGCTCGTTGCTCTGGGGGTTGCTTTGCTGCTGTCTGGATAGATCTTTCCACGCCTCTAGAGTGTCCATCCTCCTGGACTCGGATTAGCTGTGTCCTAACACCCCATCCAGCTGTTGTCCCCAGTGTTGGGCACACAGCCATCACTCTGCCCTTTCTTCTATCCTCTTCCGTTTCTCTCCAGACACAATGTTCAGCCTTGGGAGGCTATAAATCACACTTGGTGAGTGGCACCCATGCTGGTGAGATCAGGGATGGTCTGAGTCAAACAGCATAACCACTTAACACTTCACACATAAATGTGTATCAGCATTGGTGTGGCCAAGCGGCAGTGTGCTATAATGCCAAGCACCTGAGGCATTCTGGGTACTGGTTATTACTGATGCTCTCTGGTAGGACGCACTTCTTGTGTTCAATTCTGTGGAGTCCTGAGTTTCTTAGTCAGACGTTTACTCTTAGGTTTTCTCTTTCCAGGCCCATGACCACTTGCCACTGCCTTCAAGCCCATCACACCACTGCCTTCTCAACATGCAGGTAGCTGACTGGGGGCAGCCTCCACACACCCCACAGTTCTGCTTGTTGGAAGGATTTTAATGCATACCGGGTTTGGGGGTACTGTATGTACGTGTGTTTGTGTGTGCGTGAATGCAGGTGTATACATGCCACAGCGTGTGTGGAGGTGAGAGGACAACCTGGTGTTTGTCACCGCCTTCCACGTTGTCTGAGACGGGGTCTCTTTATCGGCTGCTGTGGGTACCAGGCTAGCTGACCTCTGAGCTTCTGCGATGCTGCTGTTTCTACCGTCCATCTCACCTTAGGAACTCTGCAGTGATGTTAGGGGCCAGCAATCCAGTTTTAGCTTACATCATAAATTGAGCTAGCACAGCCTTAGATGAAGCTCAGCCCATTTCCTGGCCTCTATTACTAGATCAGAGGCATGGGAGACAGGGCATGGCCAGACAGCACTGATGACGTGAGGGCCCGGGGCGGCAGCTTTGTGGCTCACTTGTACCTCTGGCCTTGCTTTAGGCACTTCCACCTCACAGAGGCCTGTGGCTAGGTCAGAGTGTGTGTTGTGTTGAGTCATTCTGCCGGGACCCAGATCTTATGGCGCAGCTTTGGCCACTAGCTCCCTTTCTGTTTCATCTCCCCCTGTCAAGTAGGATTCGGTGTGCCGGTTTTCAAGTGGTGTCACATGACTATTCTTGTCTCAGATGCCAGTCTGTCGTATCTGCCTGTCCAGGCAGAAGGGAGGCCTGTATTCTGGTCTGGGACTGGCCAGTAGCCCTTCCTTGTTCTGGGCCCGTCTTACAGTTAAGGCTGCTGGGTTTGCTGTTATTTGCTTTTTTTTTTTTTTTTTTTTTTTTTTTTTTTTTTTTGACAATTTGATGGCTTAGACGGGAATACGCTGGGACAAGTGGCCCTGCATTCTTCAGATTGCTACCGACAGCACGGATAGCTATTCCTCACCTGTGGCACACTCCAGGTATCTTTCCTCTCTGTGCTACCTCCCACCCCATAGGCCAGCGCACCAATGTACACCCTTTGGGAACCAGGAAAGACCTTTGAGATGATGACACTTAAGGAGACAGATGAGGTGACAGCTAAGACATATGAGCAAACCGAGGAAGTGTGTTCCACAACTTTCCACCTCTCTCCCTGAACAGCCTTGTCATCCTAGCCCTGTGACCACAGTCGTCAGGTAGCCCACTAGTGTTCCTGCTTTAATTGTCCCATTTGCACAATCCACCCAACACAGCATAATGCCCTTTCCAAACAATCTAAATGCAAGTCACTCCTCTGTTGAAAATCCTCCTGTGTTTTGGGGTTTTCTTGTTTGTTTTTGTTTCTGCCAACTTGACACAAACCTAGAACATCTGGGAGGTAGGACACTTCCCTGAGAAGATGCCTCCGTAAGACTGGCCCATAGGTAAGTCTGTGGTGTTTTGATTCTGTTACTGACTGATGTGGGAGAGCTCAGCTCACTGTGGACAGCACCATCCTTGTGGATGGTCCTGGATGCCATAGAAAAGGAGGCTGAGCCAGCGGCAGTGAGCGGCACCCTCCATGGCCTCTGCTTCGGTTCCGCCTCCAGGCTCCCCCCTCCAGGTTCCCGCCCCAACTTCCCTAGGTGAGAATTGCAAGCCTGGGAAATACCCTGTCCTCCCCAAGTTACTTTTGGTCATAGTGTATCAGCGATAGAACCCTAAGACACTCCTCACAACTTCCCGTGGCACTTATGGATCCAAATTCTCTCCCACCACTCTTGAGTGTCTCTGGCCAGCGAGAGCACGCATGAACCTGCTCATATCTCAAGGACTAGGAAGTACAGAGTGGGGCTGAAAGTGGCACGGGCTATGCTCCGTGACACCCCACCCCCTGAACGCCAGCCCAGAGCACGGGCTCTGCCCAGCAAATCCTAACAGCTTGTCCACGTTCCTGCTTTCTCTCTGTGTTTCTACCTTCCACACCCTTTGGTAACTGTTTACTCAGAGGTGGGTGACAGCTTTGCCCTCTGCCAGTGTCTTGAGTTGAAAGCATAGCCTCTTAATGAACGCAAGCATTGTGCACATGTAAAGTGGGGACCACAGGTGACACAAAGTTAATATTCCAGCATCATAGGCTAATGGGCCCCAACTCCAAATCCAGCAGATCAACATTGCCTGGTCAGGCAGTGGTCTCCAGGCTCTTTTCCCTTTTATCTCAATTCCAGAGTTTTGGAAGAGTTAAGTGATAAGGCCAGGTCTGTGCTTTATCCAGCCCCACCCAAGTGTTTTATTCAGCCCTTTAAATGTCAAACGTCACACACTCTCTAAAGAACCCTTCTCCACAAGCGTCTCTGTTTGTGTTTTAGATACAAATTCTGCCCTTTCTGTTTTCTACAGCCAGGTTTCCTGATGGCAGGTCTGGGCATGGAGGGTCTCTTTACAACCAGGCAAATAGGCCAATGATTTCTTTGTTTTCCTTTCCATATACATCCAAGATTTTTGCATCATCTGTACAGGAACACATGTGCCTCAAATTACAGTGCCCTGTCTCAAAAGAGCAAAAGTGGGTTTTTTGTTTTGTTTTGTTTTGTTTTTGTTTTTCTAAATACATTGGGTAGCAAGAACATTCAGACAAACTAAAATCCCAGGACCTTCAAAGGTCGATGCTGGGAATCTAGGTTCATCTCTCACATCCTGTACAAAACTGGATTCACTAGAAAACCCTAAACGCTGGAACCCTAAGAGGAACGCACGGGGAAGCCACTCCAGCTTTCTGAGAATGACTCAGGTCACGCTAAACTGACACATGGGTTACACGAGATTCAACGCCTGTACAGAGAAGGAAATAATGAGAAGTGATGAGACAGCCTAAAGAATAAGAAAAGATTCTCTGTTAGCTGTAATCTCCAATAAGAGGTTAACCTCTAGTGTATAAAGAACCCCAAATGTTAATCACCCCAAACTTCCAATACTCCCACCAACAAACAGACAAGTAAATAAACAGCTCTCAGGGGGAGAAATATAAATGGACTAGAGAGATTTGAAAAAAAAAAAAAAAAAAGAGATCGACATCTTTATCTGTCAGGGAAATAAAATAATAACAACGAATAAATAAAAGGGCATCGGTCAGAACACCATTCATTACCTTGTCCATGGAGCCCGGGAAGGAACGCCTTGCCACTTGCCAGCCGGAGGGCGCTCGACACTGTGGTAGCCTGTGGATCGGATCCACACACTCTGCTTTTCACCTGAAGAGCAATTTCGAGCTTTAAGTCAGAAAGCCCTTAACTGTGTTAGAGACATGTACAAAAAAGAAGGGAAGCAGCTGAGGAGCGGTCTTCGTGAAGCCAGTGCAATCTCCAGGCTGGGTGGCACCTAATAATGACACTCTTAACAATGGGCAGGGGCCCTGTGTGCCTTCCCGTTCCCACAGCAGGTGTCCCCTCCCTGGCCTCACCACCAATTGTAGGCTTAGAGTTTTACAAACCTACTTTATTTAGGGTTTTTATTTTTATTTATTTATTTATTTTGGTTTTTCGAGACAGGGTTTCTCTGTGTAGCCTTGGCTGTCCTGGACTCGCTTTGTAGACCAGGCTGGCCTCAAACTCACAGGATCCTCCTGCCTCTAAATGGCTTTACCTCCCTTCTAACCACACCCTTAACCCTTGGTAGGAAAGAAAGCTAGAAGGAGGAAAACGGGGGATGGAGACGCAAACCTCTCTACCTTTTCTGGCTGGGTAGGGTCATCGGGCTCTTTTGGGGGGCAACCCCAGTCTCCACTGTCAGCAGCAAACACAGCAGACCCCCTCAGTCTCCTCCAAAGCACCACAGCACTCCCGTCAGGCTCTTTTTTATACCCCTCAGACTTCAACTAACTCCAGCTGGCAAAGACCACGCCCCTGCACAAGGCAGTTATCAGCTGTGGGCAAACTAAAGCCCAAACCAAAACCCCACAGCCGGGAATAAGACAAAAACAAACTTACAGAATATAACTGAGTTTACAAAGAAGCCGAAACTTCCATTACAACCCGTGACCTTGGAAGTGGCTTTACAATTGTAGTCAAGATTTCAGGGCCCGGAATGAGAAGAGAAAGGTAGTCACCAGTCTCCCACCTGTCCAGGTGTGCTGCCTGCCAAGGTGGCTGGGGGCGGGGGCGCTCCTTCCACAGGATGAGGAGGGCTCTATGGGGTAGTGTTGGCAGTATTGGGCTGTTCCCAACAGGCTCCACAGAACTTGCTTCCCTTGGGCTGTGGAGGTGCTGGCTCAGTAGGTAACAGCACTCACCCACCAAGCATTATGACATGAGTTCAAATCCCCAGCACCTTCTTCAGGGTCTGAATGTGACCACAATGTACCTGTAGCACTGGTAACAGACAGGTGGAGATAGGTCAACTCCGAGACCCTGCTGGCCAGTGGGCAGTCAGCCTAGCAGAAAATATGATCTTCCGGTTCAGTGAGAGACCCTATCTTAAGGTGGTAAGATTAAGAGCAATATACGAAAACATCTGATACCCTACCCTGGCCTCTTCCTGGATACACAGGCCAGGTGAGCCTGCACACTCATGTGTGTATACCACACATGCCACGTGTGCCACACTCGTGTGTGTATACCACACATGCCACGTGTGCCACACTCGTGTGTGTATACCACACATGCCACGTGCGCCACACTCGTGTGTGTATACCACACATGCCACGTGTGCCACACTCGTGTGTGTATACCACACATGCCACGTGTGCCACACTCGTGTGTGTATACCACACATGCCACGTGTGCCACACTCGTGTGTGTATACCACACATGCCACGTGTGCCACACTCGTGTGTGTATACCACGCATGCCACGTGTGCCACACTCGTGTGTGTATACCACACATGCCACGTGTGCCACACTCGTGTGTGTATACCACACATGCCACGTGTGCCACACTCGTGTGTGTATACCACACGCATCAAAGAGAAGAAGAAGAAAAACTGGTTCTCCATGTCTTAACCATTTGACTGTGAGAGAAACGGGGGGTGGTGGGAGGGAGGGGGTACAGTGTATAGCAGTGAGTGTGCATATGTGTACACCTGCATATAGAATCAGGAGAACTCAGCTGGCATTTCCCAGGCACCGTCCACCTTAGGGCTTTTGTTTGCTGTTGCTATTGTTTGAGGTAGGGGCTCTCCTTGGTCTGAACTCTCCAGTTAGCTGAAGGTGAGCCCAAGGGACCCACCTCTTCCTGCCTTCCCCATACCTGGGATTGGGAAGTGTGTGCTGCCACAACCAGCTCTTTGAGCGTGAGTTCTGGGAGGCTGAGCCCAGGCCCTGGTGCTTGGAGGACCATCACTTCACCCACTGAGCCTCAGCTTGGACTTTTGACCTCAGCTCTAGGGCATCACTGGCTTTGTCCTTGTCCTGAAGCCCAGGACAACATCTGTGCAGAACACAGCTCCTTTGCTTCCTTCCTGGCACCCGCAGGGGGCTGGATCTCACTTCAGACACTACCACAAGTGTCTGGGGCATCCCTGGAAATGATGTGGCTTTTGCTGCTCCCGCTGGGCAGAGACTGCTGTGGCCTTCCCAGAAAAGCCTCTCTCTTTCGTCCTTACAGGGCCTGGTTGGCCTAGTTCTGGGAAGCCACCCAGCGGGGAACCAGCCTTGCCTGCAGTCCTTGTCTGCATTTGGCACTGGGGAGTCTTTTCTCAGGGGACAGCCTGTACCTGTGCTGATTCAAGCTGAAAGGGTGGCTTGGTCTTCCTTTTCCAGATCTGTGGGTTGATAGTATTCCCAACCCTACCACAGTTGCCTTGGCAGCAGCAGTCCCCAAGGCCTGTCGGGAAAATTCCATACTCCAATTTGGCACCTGTTCCTGGTAGCAGACAGGCCCGAACTGCTGGGGAAGAGTGCAGGCACAGTAAGTCAGACACTGAACTAGTTGGGGCAACTGCAGTCCCCATAGACAAAAGGAGCCTGCAAAGCTGAGTGAAGGAAATGACTTCTTTTTGCTCCTGTGTGAGCACTAAACCCTTGCCCCCCCCAGCCCCACCCCCGCCGCCAGGATGGCCCCAGCCTGGCAGGATGGTGCACAGATGACTTCTGATGGCCTACGTGCCAACCACAAGGCAAGCTTGAGCACTGCCAGCTCAGCCTCCACAGAGAATCCCTTCTCTAGGGGAGAGAGCTGCTGGTCCAAACCCCAGTGAGCTGGAATGTGTCCACCACTGCTGCCCCTTGCATGTAGCTGCTCTGTGGCCAGCTAAATCAGGAGAGCGGGGAGTGGGGGTGGGGTGGGGGGTGGAGGGGGCAGTGGGCCCTCTCTACGGGAAATGTTGGTCCTGTCTCTGAAATCCAAGGTATAAAAGAGCCATGTGACCATGCAGGAGCTGCAGTTCCAAAACTCTTCACCACTGTATGCTTGATCCCCGTGGCTTCTTGGGATGGCAAACAAGCTTCCGTCTTAATGAGGGTCTAGCAGAAAACACATAGACAAATCTCTGGCTTCTGTTTTACCCTGTTCATTCTAAGAGGCTGGTTCTCAATGGTGAAAGATGAGGGCGAGGCGCAACTGTCTCATTTGCTCCGGGGAAATTTCCTAAGAGGTTAATACTGCTCCTCCGGCTTTGAAGCATGTGTGTGTCCCATGCTGGGAGCCCAGAAGCCAGTCCAGACTCCTGCCGCTGTGGAGCCCAGCCAGGTGGGGAGAGAGGGACAGCAGGAAGTGCAGAAATGAGCTTTGGTAAACCATCGCTGACGTCACAGGTTTACCCGCAGCTAGAAAACACAGGAGAAGCAATAAAATAAGGGGAAAGAATAAAGTGAGAACCCTGTTCCCTTCACTGGGAGGAGAACAGAGTGAAAACTGGAAAAGGATCAGGAACCACAGTGCCCTCAGGCACCCCCATAGGACATGAGGGCCACTGCCTTCCTCTGGGAACCACAGTGCCCTCAGGCACCCCCATAGGACGTGAAGGCCACTGCCTTCCTCCGGGGTGCTGAAAGCATCAGGTTCTTAGAACAGAAGGGAAGGCTCCCTGTTGGTACTGAAGGTTTCCAGCATAAGCATCCTGACCAGGGCATTCTGCAATAAGGAAAAAGGACAGCCAGGAATACCCAATGACCCTGCAGACAATGCGGGTGCCTGAGTCCCTGAGCTACAAGGCACGGGTCCCAAGCCGACCCAACTGTGTAGGCAAGAAGACCCTATCCTAGGAGAGGTTCTAAAGGCCTTACAAATGGGAGAATTCTTTCAATGAGAGTGCCCATAGAAAAAGTATGACATCACCAGCACCCCAAAAGAGGCAGAGACTGGCAGAAGTGACCTAAGCTTCGTGACCAGCACTCCGGTGGTTAGTATGGCTATAAACACTTCCCAAGCCAACTGAGGGAGAGACGGAACAAAGGCTTCAGAGAACAAACACAGCAGAGATGCTATGAGTCTGGCATGCCCTCCCCTGGCCTCACAGGGTTCTCATGTGGAACACAGAAGCAGGAAGATGACTGTGTGCTGATGGTGGGCCGCGTGGCCATGTACCCTGCGACTAACCTCCCGAAAGGACTCACCACACCCCCATCCACTACCGCTGTTCCCCACCTCCAAAGAGAGCTGGCAGCTGGAGATGGCCCAGGGACCTTCACGTTTTCTCCCTTCACCACCCCACCAATCAGGAGTGACTCACTTCCAGGGACTAACCTCTGGCTGTTCTGTGGGACTGCTGTAGCTGTGGCCGGCTGAACACTCCTGTGTTAACCAACCAGGGCGGCCATGATGAAATCATTCAGACCAGTGGTGCTTTCCAGCAATGGGGGCACATCTTCTCATTGTCCTGGAGGTTGGAAGCCCAGCCAGGGAGTGGGCTATCCACTATGAGGCCTCTGCTCCTGGTGTGCAGAAATCAGCCTTCGTTCAACACCACCATGTTCCTTGCCTGTGTGCCTAGATCCACTGCCATACTGGATTAGAAACGTCCTTTCTGATGTCATTTCACCTCAGAGCCCCCATTTAATGTCTCTAAATACTGCCATGTGGGAGATGAGGGCTTTACAGATGGATCCCGGATGTGTGGGGACTCTGTTCTCTCCACAGCACACTTGGTAAATGCATTCGCCTGGGAGTGACGCCAGAACAAGTCCCCTTCAAATGGAAAGTGAACTAGGGATTCCCAGACTGTCGCCCCAACCCTACTTACATGGAAGGTAACGTGGAACAAAGCCCATGTGCCTTTGTGGCCTGGCTGGGATGGTCCAGGCCCAGTCAGCGGAAGCCTGTCCTGTTAGTTTAGCCTTGCCGTCTGGGATGTTCTGGGAGCTCAACACGCTATGCTTCTGTTCCTCAATGTATTTAAGGACTCACGTATCATCACAGAGGCCAAGGGCTTCTGGGAGACTTCTGGCCTATTTCCTTGCTTCCAGGGTGCTCTGTACCATGGAACCACCCAGAACACAGGAGAAGATGATCTTAGCAGCGATTGGTCACCCCTCCACAGCAGCACCTGTTGGATGCCCTGCAGAGTCCACAGAGGAGACAAGCCTCTCCATCAGCCACAATGTGTACTCAGCCCTCACAGAACGCAGAGAAGAGCCAACGGAGTGACCTCTAATTTGCGTTGGTTACTGAGGTGTAGAGAGATTTATAAATATCGGGAGATGAGGGTGGGACTGGAGCAGGCATCCCCCAACTTCCAGTCAATCCCAAACTCCCAGTTGCCACATTGCCAAAAGGAAGTGGAGGAAATAAGGCATCTGATTTTAAAAGAATGCCTTTGAAATTTCTTTTTCACGTAATATGCTTTAAAGAAAAGATATATCAGCCGGGCGTGGTGGTGCACACCTTTAATCCCAGCACTTGGGAGGCAGAGGCAGGCAGATTGCTGTGAGTTCAAGGCCAGCGTGGCCTACAAGGCAAGTCCAGCCTACAAGGCAAGTCCAGGATAGCCAAGACTACACAGAGAAAGCCTATCTTGAAAAAAAAAAAGTCAACCAAGTTCATCTCTTGGATTCCTGGCATCAGCTGCTTCCAAGGCTGTAACACACAGCATCCACAGGTGGCAGAGCACATACTACTTCCACGGCTGTGACACACAGCGTCCACAGGTGGCAGAGCACACACTGCTTCCACGGCTATGACACACAGCGTCCACAGGTGGCAGAGCACACACTGCTTCCACGGCTGTGACACACAGCATCTACAGGTGGCAGAGCACACACTGCTTCCACGGCTGTCACACATAGCATTACAGGTGGCAGAGCATACCTTTACCAACTTGCTTTTCTTGTGCTGTGCTCAGCAAAGTCCTCCTCTGGACCATCTGGTGGGGGTGCGGGGGGGGGGGCGAGAGGGGGAGACAGGAGGCAAATGTAAGGCAGCTCTCTGAGTGAGAATGCTCTCTAGAGCAGAGCCCCCTTCCTTCTCCCAGGACGGAGGAGGCGGGCTAAGAGGTCACTCGATCACGGAAGGGAACAGAAAGCGGATACCATTTTCCATGTTGCAAGTTCTGTTCAGGAAGATCAAGGGCTCTTCCCTCCTTGATCTCTCTCGGCATCTATAGCTCCAGGAGTGGGGAATTTGGGAAGGATGTGCTGGCATTCTGTCACCTATCACCTCCCCCCACACACAGACCACCAGCAGACATAGCTGAGCCCGCCCCTCCCCCTTTCCCATGGACCTCTGACTTGCTTTAGAAACTTTGTGGGCTAAGACAGCTGTCAGCAGAGACATTGGCATATTAAGAGCACCTCTCAGGCAGCTCAGATTTCCTTGTCCTTTCTCCTCAGTTTTCTCTTTAATTTTATCCAAATGAGGTCAAGTCACAGACTTACCCTGGACATAGTAAGGCATGCAGCGTAGTGGGGAAGGGTCAAGGCAGGGCCCTGGACTACAGACAAGCACGTCTCATACTTAATGTGTAGGAATCACCTGCCAATCTGGAAGATACATGCTGCACTGGTTGGTTAGGCATGGGATGGGCACTAAGAATCTGCTTATATATTTTTTAATTTAATATATTTTTATCAATGTATAATTACACTTAATAGCACAGTATTGTATAATTCAAATTATCCAGAAGAAGGGTTTTTTTTTATTTTAATGCTCTTATCGAAAGGCATTAGTGTAGCTTCTAGACAATATAAAAAGTTGAGTCCAGATGACCCGGACGTGAACTCTGGTGCCCCATGTTTGACCACTTCCCCTTGGTGGGGAGGCCTGGTGGCACTCAGAGAAAGAATAGGAAGGCTACCAAGATAAGACTTGATAGGCTGTGACCATATGATGGAGGAAGAGGTCCCCTTCTGTCACAGACCTAGGGGAGGGGAATAAGATGAAATGGAAGGAGGAAGGAACAGGAGGAGAAAAGCAAGGGGATAAAAATTGAGATGTAATCTGAATAAATTAATAATAATAAAAATGAAAAAAAGAAAAAAGAGGGAAAATGAATATATAAATTTAATTTAAAAATTAAAAAAAAAAAAGTTGAGTCCAGAATCAACATTTTAAAGTCTCTTAAGAAGGTTCTTCTGCCCAGGACATAAAATATCTGCTTTTCTCAGTGGTCTGGGCTTGTAAACAGCCCCCCTCAGGCTCCTCCATCAGTGCCTCCATGCTGGGGAAATGTGAAATATTAGCTGGCACTAGGAATTGCATTCAGGGGTGAGCGAGCCTCAACAGCTACAGCTCGGCCCTGCTTCCTATCTGTCGCTGCTCCCTGGTCATGTGATCTGATCCCTGGTCATTGTCACGTGAGAAACCATGAGTGCAAGCTTCTGCCACCACCACAGGCAGCCTCCTGCCTCAGCTGCCCTGCCTTCGCCACCAGGGTAGACTAGATCGTCTGACTACAGTTGTTTGGAGATCAGCCCCTGTGCCTGCCTCTCTCAGAGACAGTGTCTGGGCATATAAAGAAAGGCTCTACATGCTGGGGCCTTGGTGTGGGATGGAAAGATGAGGTCTATGAGGGTGCATGGAATCTTCTGGAGCATGCCTGGTCTCTGCTCTGAAATGGTTGCTCTAGGATTCAGCATCAACCACTGACCCTCCGCTAGGCTCGGAAGGTAACATGATAAACTGGTGGCTGAGACGGATGTCCTGTGCCCACACAGACAATCTAAGCACGATGGCCCTGCTGCTTCGGGGCCTTTCACTCAGCTCATGCCACAGCTCTCGGTGTTCGGTGTCTCCTTCTTCCCCTGTATGTACCCGGTAGGGTTGGTGCCTCACAGAAACTGCACCCAGTTGAGCCCTGTCAAAGTGAAAAAGGGCAGACAGAAACACCAAGCACACCTGGGCATCAGTTAAACTTAGTTACAGAGACTGCTTTTACCCTCTCTGACCTTAAGTATCCCCGTGTGCGTGGATCTGGCCTTAGCACGTGAGACGCAGTTTCAATGTGAAACACACTGAGCAAACCCTGGAGGCAAGCTAGTCTTTCGACGATCCTATGAAGTTCAAGGCCACAGTTTAAAAAGCACACATACTACCTGTTGTCTTAGCTTGCAGGAGGGATATGGCTTAATTTCTTCCTCACGTAACGCTGGCTGCAAAGAGGTCTTGACTTGGGTCCTGTTGAAAGTCTCTTTGGGTCACGTCAGAAGCAGGCTGGGCCACAGGCTTTTAGAGTGCTCTGCAGAGGCAGCTGAGAGCTTCCATCTATCAAAAGTGAAATGAGGAGAGGAGCCAAGGCCTCCTAAACAGAGAGGGCAGCACTGCGCACGCACACACCGGGAGCCGAGCCGTTCAAACCTTTCCTCCAGGCTTATGAGGTCTCCCTGCCCCCTTTCAGTTTGCTTCTGAGTTTGGAAGAAAGCAGCAGACAGATTGGGTGACTTGCCCAAGGCCACAAAATATGCCACCAGTAGGATTTGGAATGACACACCGAACCATTCCTGGCTCACAGACCTTCCCCTGACAGGCACGTCTTTCTTTGGCTTAGCTTCAGGGGCATTAGGGTTTCTATGAAGGAGAGAGAGAGAGAGAGAGAGAGAGAGAGAGAGAGAGAGAGAGAGAGAGAGAGAGAGAGAGAGAGAGAGAGAGAGAGAGAGAGAGAGAGAGAGAGGAGGAGAGAGAGAGAGAGCGAGAGAGAGAGGAGACAGAGAGAGAGAGACAGAGAGAGAGAGAGACAGAGAGAGAGACAGAGACAGAGAGACAGAGAGACAGAGAGACAGAGACAGAGACAGAGAGGCAGAGACAGAGAGAGAGAGGCAGAGACAGAGACAGAGACCGGATGAAGAGGCAGAGGAGAAGGACAGTTGTGACGTCTGTCTGTCTGTCGTCTGTCTTATGTGTGCTCGGTAGAGGCTGACAGCTGAGGGTTTAAGTAGACAGCACAGACAACATAGGTCAGTGCTGGATTTGGTGGAAGGCTCGCCTGCTGAGTCCCTGAGAAGAGTACACAGACAAGCTTTGCCTAGGGGACGACCTGGACCCTAGCCAACCGTGCCCAAGCCCTGTGTATAGAGAGGAACTTCGGTTCTCACTGTCAACAGCCCCAGTTCTGGGCGGATGGGCTGCTGAGAACACTCCAGGGCAGCTCATTCTCAGACCCTGGCCCTCCCCAAATGGTGAGCTCATTCACAAAAATCGAGATAAGTTTTCTTTCCCACTCTCTCCTGACTCACCAGGATCAGAAGGCAACCCTAAACCTCAGATTCCTTGACCGGCTCTTGCTAAGCCCCTGGGGTCAAACTGGCAGGACTTGAGTCTTGAATGAACAGACAGACAGAAACCATGCTGTCCTGCGTGTCCCTGCACGTCACTGCTGTATGGAGTTTCCCCTGTGACCACAGCTCATGGGGTGGCCCGTCCCAGCTCCCATGTGAACGCTCTGAGGTTAAATGCCCATGGACAGCCCAGGGTTCCCAGGCCTCAGACCTGACTCATTTGGCAGAGGCTGATCTCTGTCACGGATTCTCCCTTTGTCCCACACCCTGCTGTTTACTCCCTCTTCCTCCCACGACAAGAGCTGCATGGCAAACTGGGCAAGATTGCTCACTCCCATTGTGACAAGGTCAGCGTGAAGCTACATGCTCACCACAAGGCGGACACTGCAGGGCCATCCCACAGGACAGCAAGAGGAGTGACCCGGGGTCCTTTCCAGTGCCCTGCATATCGGACACTAGAGCCATGGCCTCTGTCACCCCAATGCATATCACAGGTGCAACGCTGGCCTTGTGTGTAGCACCGAAGGCCCTTGTCTGAATTTAGAGGTTCCAGCTCTGACCCCGCCTGCTCTAACAGTCCACAGTCTTTGGGGATACGTCTGACTAACTCATAAGTGTCCCCCGTAAACTGTGTTCCAGAGCCCCGTGGCTCTGGGATTCCTGTCCAAACAGCTCGGGTCTGATTTCCAAGGCCTGGGACATTGTCCAGACTCATTTACGAGTGGTAGCCACTGTGTGGGAGGGGGTGCCAGGGGCTGGGGGCTACACACAAGTGCGTGGGTCACCACCACACGTATGTCCACTCCAGCCCAGTGTCAGTGCAGGCCAGGGTGAAAGAACCCACTTGCGTTTGTCCTTTGGAGTGTCCGCTGGCTCACTCTGCTACGTCAGAGCTTCTCGTGGGTCCCGTGATCAGCTTTATGCCAAAGATCCTTTATTATTTTTTCTGCTGGACCCTAGAAAACATGCGTTCCAGTTCCACTTAGAAACATCATCTCAGACTTCACTGACAAAAACCTGTTTTAAACCTTTGCCCAAAGCATCATGTCCCTCTCCTGTCCCCGCTCTTAGCCGCTGGCACCTTCATTGGCTTAGTTGAACAAGCTGGAGAGCCTGGGAACACCCTTATTTCACGGTCGCCTTTATTCCCCGATATCAAATACGTCAGCCATACTCTCCCTCTTTATTCAAGATGCTCTTTCTCTTCTTTTCCTTCTCAAGCCACCACTGTTTCTTCCGCCCCACTGCTGATCTGCAGTCTACTTTCCCCCCCTACTGATATGTCTGTTGGGACATGCCTTTCCCCTGTGTGACAGTGGGGGACCAGCTTCTCACAGCCCATGCTTGTGGTACCTGCCCCCCTCTCCTACCTCACCCCATGCTGCTGCTCTGTAACCATCTCAGCAGGCTGCCACACACCCCTCCCCCAATTCCAAGGGCACCAGAGTCATCTCCACCCTTTGCACGACCAACACACCTGACCATGAGGTGTCTGGTCAGTTGTCACCAGCCCTGGAGTCTCCTTGGCAACCTGCCAAGCAAAGGCCCTTCTCCTTGGCCTGTATTCACCCTCTTCCCACACCCCTGCATGATGCCTCCTGCATTTGAAAGTGTTTTAAGTGACACAGCTTGGAAAGTGCCTGTCATTCTGGACATAACTTTTTAAACACAGTGGCCATATCTGTCCAGCCCACACTTCTCTCTCCCTAACGCCTAGGACAGCACAGTCCCCACAGTAGGCACAGGGATGGATGAAAATAACGTGTGTATATCATAGACACCAGTGAAAGACTGGTGGGTCTGACAGACAGCTACATAAGAGTGATGTCTGCTATGTCCCAGAGGGACTCAGGCTCAAGTCACTTTTTCCCCGTAGTCCAAAGAGTGAACTTGGTGTTTACCCATCTCTTCTTTCCTGATCATTCCTGTTGGTTTCCAGAACTGTGTGTGCCCTCAGAGGCCCCGGGTACTGCGAGAAACGGATTCCCACAACGGATTCCCACCGTGAGAGTGAGGGGCGGGTCCCAGCTCTGCTCCCTGGGGACAGACCCAAACTCACAGAGTCCTGTGGGTTTACCCTGGCACCGAAATGACAAGAACTTCTCTGTCCCTGGTGGGGTTTTGTTGCTTTGTTTTCTTGTGTGCTCCGTGGCTTGTTCCTAACTCACAGTCAATCACCGCACTGCCAGATGGTGCGGAAGATTTACCGGAATTTCGTTTTCAAATAAACCACAGGCTTGGATGAGCTAATGCCGTTCCACATAAAAAAGCCACAAAACTGGACAAATTAACGTTGTTTCAAGAAAAGGAACTTGTCGAGGCTGTCAGCCCTGGCACTCTCTCGAATGACTGACCCAAGACCTACAAGCAGGGGCTCTTGCCTGCCGGAGCCTGGTTCACCAAGGGGCCAGGAAGCGCCTTGCCCTTCCCCACTGCCTCCACAGAACAACCTTAAGGGATATTCGTACCCCCTGCCCAGCTAAACCTGTTTCTGTCAAATTCACATCCTCACACTAAGTCCCAATGGGTGGCAATATTCCCTTCCATCCTGCTAGGACCACAGTGTCTGTGCAAGTGCTGACTGCCTGGGACTGCTCCCCCAGACACACGCACTAGCCCAGAAGGTCCTCCATGGCAGCTCAGCACAAGCTCAGCACAGTGTAGGAAGAGTAGCTGACCCTCAGCCTCAGCCTCTCTGGCCGGGCTGTCAAGACCAGGATCCTAGACTACACTGCCCCGTAAGCCCGTCAAGACTGTGGCTCTCTCAGCCATAACATGAAGACAACAGTAAGCCAAGGGCATCTTTATAAGATGAAGTCTGAACAGATAAAGTTGTATAGCATTGTGGCCAGTACACAGCGAGTGTTCCCTAAGTGTGTGAATGCTATGTGGGGTAACGATGGTGGTGGTGGTGATGGTGATGGTGATGGTGGTGGTGGTGGTGGGTGGTGATGGTGGTGGTGATGGTGGTGGTGGTGATGGGGGTAACGATGGTGGTGGTGGTGATGGTGATGGTGGTGATGGTGGTGATGGTGGTGGTGATGGTGGTGATGGTGGTGGTGGTGATGGTGGTGGTGATGGTGGTGGTGGTGGTGGTGGTGATGGTGGTGATGGTGGTGATGGTGGTGGTGGCGATGGTGGTGGTGATGGTGGTGATGGTGGTGGTGGTGATGGCGATGGTGATGGTGGTGGTGATGGTGGTGATGGTGGTGGTGGTGGTGGTGATGGTGGTGGTGGTGGTGATGGTGGTGATGGTGGTGGTGGTGGTGGTGGTGATGGTGGTGGTGATGGTGGTGGTGGTGATGGTGATGGTGATGGTGGTGATGGTGGTGGTGGTGGTGGTGGTAATGGTGATGGTGGTGGTGGTGGTGATGGTGGTGATGGTGGTGGTGGTGGTGATGGTGGTGATGGTGGTGGTGGCGATGGTGGTGGTGATGGTGGTGATGGTGGTGGTGGTGATGGCGATAGTGATGGTGGTGGTGATGGTGGTGATGGTGGTGGTGGTGGTGGCGTGGTGAGTGGTGGTGTGATGGTGGTGGTGATGGTGGTGGTGATGGTGGTGGTGGTGATGGTGATGGTGGTGATGGTGGTGGTGGTGGTGGTGGTGGTGGTAATGGTGATGGTGGTGATGGTGGTGGTGATGGTGGTGGTGGTGATGGTGACAAGGACAGCTGTGCAACTGCCCAGTCTCCTATAGCATGCCAGTCCATCTAGTGCAGTGGTTCTTAACTTTTTCATGCTGTGACCCTTTGTGTGTCCTCATGTTGTGGTGAGCACCCAAGGATAAAATTATTTTCTTGCTACTTCATAACTGTAATTTTGCTACTGTTGCGAATCCATAATATCTGACATGCGGGATACCTGATATGCAACGTGTCCCGCCCCCACCCTCAAAGGAGTCATGACCCACAGACTGAGAACTGCTCATCACTAAAGGGCTAAAGGGCCAGTCTGAGGAGTGTGTCTTCTACTTCTGTAGCCAGCTGAGCGGATATCAGTCACTACAACGGGAGCCAAAAGCTGAAAGGGCCTAACAGCACCCCTAAACAGTCAAACAGCACCCCTAAAGAGGTAACAGCACCCCCACTTTTTTCTTTCCTTTTCCCCTTTTGGCACCAGAATAGATGGCTTAAGACACTTGTGACAAATCAGAATCTGTGAATTAATTCCTTGCTCTTCTTTCTCGTCATCAGCATTGATAGACATCTGTGATCTGGGGTGGAAGTTGACCATGTGGGATAAGGAACTCCAGAATTCATTGGTGCAGATTCAACACACGAACTTGGTAGCTACGGTCCAAATACTCACTACTTGCTGCCTGCCTTCTCTGCCCAGAAGACTTAGTTCTGTCGAACCTTCACTGTACATTAATATCAGACTGCCCCTACTCTGTGTGTGATAGAGAACATTTTTGCCAGCTCTGAAAAAAAAAAAAAAAAAAAAAAAAAGCTGTATCTGATTGGTCATAAACCTGCTTGTGCATTCAAACATTTTTTTTGATAGAAGTTATAGTGCTGAGAATTAAGCTAACATTAAATAGTGGCAACGATGACAGGGTTAAAAAGTGCCCCCAATTTTAAATACCTCACATGTTTTACCCCAGTCTTCAAAGCCACCGTGTGAGGGAGGGCTCTCCGCATCCCATGCCACAGATGAGGACCCACTGCTGTATCCCAGAGGTGGAGGGGGTGCTAAATAGCGAAGTAGGCATTCCCCAGGCACTTTGGCCTAGACTCTCCTCTGGCTGTGTGCTTCCAGGAGGCAGGGCTCAGCTTTCACAAGGTTTGCACTGAATACAATGTTTCGGATTGCTTAGTTACTCACTCTTGGAACAAAACTTGACAGAGGCAACTTCAAGGAGGGAGGGTTTGTTTTGGCTTACAGTTTGAGGACAGAGACCATGGCTGCAGGAGCGTGGCCAGCTGCTCACATTGCTTGTGGTAGTCAGCAGACAGATGAGTGGGGTGCTCAGCTTGCCTTCTCTCCATGCAGTCTGGGACCCCGGCACTTAGGATGCTGCTACTCAGCTAAGCCACGTCTTCTTCCCCCCTCAACGAAGCCAGTCTGGAAACGTCCTCACGGCGTGCCCAGAGGTTTGTCTCCCATGGGATTCCACAGCTTGCCCCATCGATAACACTGTCCATCGGGCAAGTTACCCTGAACGTTCTCATCTGCCACAGCATAAACCAGAGAGGCCCTACATGCCCCTCCGTTTTTGGGAGCTGACTGTGGGGAGACAGGACAGGTGCTGGCTTTGTGATGACATATAGAAAAGCATGCTGGTGTGGGGGAGAGAGCGCAGTCACAAGAAATTATTTGCTGGAACAAATTTATAAATTCTTCAAGCGATATGTACTTATCTGTGTGTGTTTGTAGGGTGATGTGTGTCTCAGTGTGTCTGTGGGAGTCAGGGGAGACTTTTGGGAGCTGGTTTTCTCCTCCTTCCATGACGGCTGGTATTATCAGCCAGCTGAATGGGTTGTGGCATCACTTAGGAGACAAACCTCCAGGATCGTCAGGGTCCTGGGCAAGTGCTTTCACCTGCAACAGCCTTGCTGGCACAGAACACTTACATATTTGACTAGATTTCTCAGAAACATGAGGCAGTCACTGCCATTACTTTTTGTTCACTTTTACCTCACAATATGGGCATATCTCCCACCCCTTGATAAACCAAACCTTTCGACATCTTCGGTAATAGTAACGTGTCCCTTCCTCCAACCTTCAGACACACATCACCTTTCTGGGGTTCAACGATGCTTGGCAAAAGTTCTATTCATCGCACAGGCTTTCACACCAGTACTGCTGGACGCTGGCTGGGCCTGGCAAAGGCCTGAAGCTCTGGGGACAGGGAACCGTTAGCAGGTCACCCACAGTTCAAAAACAAACTTGGGTCTCTCCAACAAGTGCCCAGCTGGGCTTCCTCCCATAGGGCCCCCTTCAGCAGCCTTTGGAGAGTCCCGAGGGGGCCTGCATTTCAGACACCATGGCGGTGGTCCTGCTTCCCCTGTCAGGCAAGCCTGGCAGCCTCTTACTGGCTTCCCACTCTTTACTAGAGGTTTGGATGAAGCAATACAAGGGAGAAATCCGCTCTTTTCTGCTCCCTCACTCTGACCATGACTCATTACTTAGCACACACCAAATGGCTCCCCACCTCCCAGGCAGGAGGCGAGGAGCCCTATTACATAAGTGGCCTCCCCAGCTGCTGCTGGTAATTGAAAGTGGAGCTCTTCTGACTCGAAGCCTGCTGGGAGTGGTGTGACTCTTTCCTCACCCTGTGATACCATCTTTATGGGAGAGGCCGCAGAACCAGGGTGTGGTGTGTGTGTGTGTGTGTGTGTGTGTGTGTGTGTGTGTGTGTGTGTGTTGGGGGAGGGCTGCACAGTAGGCCTGACTTCTGAAAGGCTTCTGCTTCTGCCTTGTTATAACGTAGCCTTTCCACAGCGTCTCTGATCTTAATCTCCCAAGTGAGCTGGGGCTGAGCTGTGTGAGGCAGGATCTGCCTGGCTCTGCAAAGCCCAGGAAGAAATGTGGCACAGGCATTCTATGCCCAGAGTCCCAGCCAAGAAGGACCACCCAGGAACACCATCTCTGGGCAAGAACTTTAAGAGCTGTGCTTACGTAATAAATCTCAGAAGAGGGGTCGTGGACATCAGAGCTGACTTGCAAGGCCCAGGGCAACAGGGGACTGTGTTGATCTGGATCAGGAGGGAGGTGACTAAATGGTTCTTGAAAAAAAGCCTCCTTGGGGATCCTGTCTAGACCCCACGGTCTTCCCTACTGGCGTCGCCAAGAAACCACTTATAAGGAGTTATGGGAAGCCAGACAAACTATGACACCCATCCATTTCCAGTAGCTATTTAATGCAGAGACAGTAGGCTGCGAGACCCTTGGAAGCACGCGCCCACAGGGGAAGCCTGCCGGCTGGGATGCCCAGACTAAATCATTAGCTAAGGGCAGGTGCCATTTCTGGTTCCCTGGGCAAGACCCTGTTTCACTGAACCTCAGTGCCTGCTCCAGCCGAACTGAAGAGTAGCCAGCCAGGGGACACAATTTCAGATGAAGAAGCACATTGGACACCAGGTTGGCAATGCTGGGGTCTCCAAGGAGACTGTTCGAGAAAACAGTCAAGACCCAGGGACTGAGGTCCTAGAGATGAGTAGGCTATGACTCCTGGAACGGCTGGTGAAATGGGTATTTTTGTGAGGTGACTGGCCCTGCTGGATTATTCGGACGTTTCATGGCGTTGCGGGATACAGAGAGATCCCGGGCTCCCTAAGTGTCGTAGGCACAGTGCTCTGGGCTTAATCAATTCCCTTCTTGCTTCGATTATTGAAGTCTGACTGACAATGCCACAGGCTCAGGCTCTTTAAAGGGACAGTGGAGTTAAAATGAGGTCACCGAAGGGCCCTCGTGCAACATGACAGGAGCCTTTACAAGAGAAGACATAAAATAAGGGAGACCATTGCAGAGACACAGGGTGCAGCTGCCACCTGCAAGCCAGACCGAGGGGCTGACAAAGGAACCAGCGCGCTGGCCTCTGGATCTCAGACTTGCCGCCCACAGAGCTGGTGAGGAATCGGATCTAATTTCTGGCATGAGGCACGGTGTATGGCTCTTCATCTGGGGCAGCCAGAGCAGCCAGTGACAGTTGGTGAAGCTACAGCCACCCTAAAGCTGGGGTGGGGTGGCGTGGGGTGGGGGTCACAGGCTCTTCTCTCTGGCATGAAGCCTAGGCCTCCCTTGGTTGTTCTCAGGTGACATACGAGGTCTGCAGACAGAGGCTGCCCCCAGCTACCAGTCCCCAAGGAAGGAAAGAGGTCAAGACTGCTCTCCTCGCCTTGATGGCGAAAAGAGAAGGGACAGCAAAGCCTGGGGTAAGTGTAGGTCTCCCGGAAGCCCGCAGCTGGAAGGAAACAGTCACGTGAGCTTCCAGTGTTCTTTGGTGTCTAGCCTCACTAGAGCATGCGCCCTAGGCGTCCTCCAATGAGAAGCAGGGTCTGAGTTCAAGGTGCCTTTCTAACATCCACGGAAAGTGCCCTTGGCCGGCCTCCCAGGACACTCCCAGGATATTCCTTACCTAAGCTCCCTCAGGTGCCGCAGGGCTCAAGAGAAGCTTGTAGTGTCGGAGACAAAAACTGTAAAGCAGAAAAAAACATGAAGAAAGCAGAGCCACCACTTAGCGCGTGCACCAATATGAAGGTAAACTGCACTACTATAAGGAAACTATTAGATCCTGAGCCAGTATACTCCAGCTAACTCCAACTAGCTGTAACTGCCTCATAAACATGGAACTTCCGACGCAGCCTCGAGAGAGAAGCCGCTCTCTCCCACGCGCTGAGGGCGGCGTGCCTGGCTTTCTGCCAGGGAGCTCAGTTGGCGAAGCTGGAAACTCCCTGACTTAAAGACAACGTCTGGGAGTTTCTGCTTCTTCGAGCTGGGGATGCGGGCAGAAAATTTAATAAAAAGTTTGCTTCTCTCAGTCGGGGTGTCTGTGCCCTTCGTCCAAGTCCATTGCCAGGCCTTTTGTACATGCGTCATAAATAAGAAGCAGAACTGTAAACAAACTCAGCCTAGCTGAGTGGAGTGCTTGCTTCCTTTTTCTACCCGCTGTTGGTAAGCTTCAATTGTCACGTGATGGCCTATCTCTCCGGGACAGGTGAGGTCCTGCTTTCTAGGAGTTTACAGCTCAGTTAGAACGCTGAGCACCCTTCAAGGATGAGTCCCTACGTCTCCTTTCCTTCCCTTATTTGCTCCCTTATCCCTCCGGATTCTGTCCATACGCTTGCCCCACTCCCACCTGCAACACTTGACTGGTTTAGAGAGAAGAGCTGTGGCTATTCTTTCTTGGCCTTCTGGGAGCAAGAGGGAGGGAAAGCGATTCTGCCTTGCCTAGGAAGGCTCCTTCTTGGCTTCCAGGCAGAACCTCTGCTTGCTGAGGTCGCCTTGGAGGAGGCGACTCTCAGGAATGAAACAAAGACACAAGAACACCACATTCAAGGGGGCTTGGGGCCGCTGTAGTATGGCTCACATCTGGAAACGCACTCTGGAGGAGGCAGCAGAGGAGTGAGGTCAAAGCTAGCCGGAACTCAGTAGCAGGACACCACACACCGCGGCGGCAAGCAGAGAGGCGCAGAGGGAAAGGGCAAAGGCGCTGAATCCTAGAACTTGGGTAGAGCTGTGGATACTGGTAAACGTGTTCCACCACTTTACGGACAAGTGGCATCTAAGATGGCTGCTGACTCCCACGAGGAGAGAGAAGCCAAGCGAGGGTCTAGGTGGACCCTTCCTGTGTGCGTGGCATTGCGTCTGGTACAGCGAGGAGATCCTCCCCCACCTTATCCCGTCTACTAAAGAAAGCTGTTCAGGGATGTTACTTCAGACACTGGTTCACTTACTTGAGTAACACGGAACGGAGGCACGGGGAATGCAGAAGTTAGGAGTCATACGTCCTGACCCAACACTAGCCCCATCCAGGAACCGCTGAAGAAGGAAGGCATTTAGACCAGACATGCCCCATAGAATCGCAAGACAGTGTGAATGAGAGCCACTTAGGTAATTGTGAATTTCCTGGTGATCCTATAAGAGAGCAAGAGAGATTCATTTTAAGTACATTTGGTTTTTTAAAAATATTTATTTTATGCATATGAGGGTTTTGCTTGTATGTAATGCCATGTGTACCACCTGTGTGGCTGATACCCACAGAGGTCAGAAGAGGATGTCAGATCCCTTGGAACTAAAGTTGCAGTGGTTTTGAGCTGTCATGTGTGCTCTGGGACTCGAACCTAGGCCCTCTGGAAGAGCAACAAGTGTCCTTCACCGCTGAGCCATTTTCCCAGCTCTTATTAACCCTAGTTTAAGCCAGTGAGATGGCCTGTGGGTAAGAGTGGCCGCCATCAGGCTTGATGGCCCAACGTCCACCCCTGGAGGACACGTGGAGGACGAGGGAAAACAACATGAACAACTTGTGACCTCCATCCGTGAGATAATGCACTCACACTCACACATAAAACTCAGACATAACGTAGAATTTAAAATGTAGCGATGGCACTTTCTGTTCTTGTTTACTTTGTAACTCATCTTTGGAAGTCTCTGGACCTTCTACACTTAGAGCCCATTCTTGCTCAGGCTGGCCATTTCAAATGCCGTCTGTGTCCGCCTGTGCCAAGAGAACAGGAAAAGCGAAGAGATGAAACTATCGGTAGCTTACCAAGTGCACTGGATTAGAGTCCTGCGGATTCTTCAGAGGTGCCTCCATGGTGTGTGTGTGTGTGTGTGTGTGAGTGTGTATATGTGTGCGAGTCTGTGCATATATGCGTATGTGCCTATATGTGAGTATATGTGTATGTGTGTATTCATGTGTGAGTGTGTGTGAGTGTGTGTATGTGTGTGTTGTATGTGTGTGTTTATATGTATGTGAGTGTGTAATGTGTACATGTGTGAGAGAGGGTTTGGTTTCAGCGGGGTGGAAGATGACCAGCCTAAGGATCAATCATTTGCTTCTGCTTCATGCCAGGTAATTGTAGACTTCACTGTTTTAAATACCTATCAGTCCTCATGTCTGATCTTGTCGGAAGAACTGGTTCATGGCTAAATAAAGACACTGACAACCCTTGCACAGCCTAACCTGCAAGCTGCACTGGTGACCACACTGTAGGCTCTGGCACGCCTCAACAAGGAGAAAAGTCACCTGCCAGGTGACAAGCGTGGAGGTGCCACACAGTGTGGGTGGTTGTTCAGGACATATGGCTCTATGGTTGCACCCTGTAAACTGATGTGTCTACCATAGGACAATCCCGCCTAGCTGGGCAGGCTACAGGTTGACTGTGAGTGGTGTGGTGGGATCTGAGCCTGACTGAGACCTTAGCCTTTCCCATGGTCGAAGCACACACAATGTGGGTGAATGATACCCAAACGGCAGGTCTGTGTGGCACAGCCTTCGCTCTCTTGCTCACTGTCTGACCAGAGCATGCGCTCAATGCCCAGCAGGGTTCGCTCTCTGTGGCTGTGTGCATTCTTCCATGCTCTCTTAGTGTGAACTGGAGACGTAGATGACACACGTAAGCAGCACAGCAGCTGCACGACTTAAACGCGGGTGAAGCCCTCAAGGAGCAGCATTAAATCCAGGTTCAAGTGCAGCCACCAGCACACCCACGCACTTCCCAGGGCCAAGGCAGCGTGAGACAGACCTTATGGCCACAGGCTTTTGAAACCTAACCACTGGGGAGGGACATACATTTTGGTTCAATTATTTTCCTTCATTGAATGAGTTTTGAAGCAGCCTACTGTGTTGGGTTGGACATGTGGTCCTCACTGTTCTGGAACTTGAAAACTAATTTTGTAAAATAAAGATGTCTTCCTCCTTAGTCGGCTAAGGGTGCCTGAGTCTTAGGCAAACTGGAGATGAGTAAAGCATATATCAAACATTATAGCGTCTCGATGTGTTCACGTTGCCAAGGGGACAAACCACAGCCGAGTCCTCTGCACTGCACAAAGCCCTTGTTTCTCTCTGGATGATGTACTGATACATTTTAGTCTCCACTCTCAGTCCCAGAGCATCCGAAACAGTGAACAGTTCCTAAATCACAATCATAATAAACGTACTTAGGAATTTGTGTTAATTTGTTAATATGTTAGTAAGAAGACTTTTGGAAAGTCTCTAAGGGCCGATGTGTGGTTGCCATGGGAATCAAGGGTGTGGTTGGAGGCTTGGGACTTCTAGGAAGCGGGAAGGGGCAGGAGACTGAGCTAATCACCACCAACAACGATTGAGTCACACATACCTACACCAAGAGGCCTCTACAGGTACTGAGCGGGATCAGGATGCGGTATCTGCATCGGCGCCCCATACCCTGTTGGCGATTCAAGCCACCTCAACCAATTCTAGCTGCAGGGGCCCTGCTGTGGTGGACTCCATTAGGAAACTTTGTATACTCTGTAAACTTTGTTAAACCCTCAAGGCAGGAAACTCACAGTGGCCAGGCCCCACCAACCCCTGAGCTCCCCCTAACCTCAGGATTTATAACCTACCAATTCTCACCCTGGGAAGCTCCACCCCCTAAGAAATTCTATTTTAGCCAGCACCCCCCCCCCTGCGCCGCTGCCCCCCCCCCCCCCCCACTGTTCAGTTCCTTGCCGTCTTCTCTAGGAGCAGAGGCAGCCACCGCTGGGTTCATCCTTCCCAACACTGGATCGGTCCCTCCCAATAAATCCCTTTTATGAGATTTGCTGCCTGGTGTCTTTCCTCATTGGAAGAAACAAAGAAGTTTAGAAGGTAAAGAATCAAAGAAGTGCCGGAGAGATGGCCCAGAGGTTAAAAGCACTGGCTGCTCTTCCAGAGGTCCTGAGTTCAATTCCCACCAACCACATGGTGGCTTACAGCCATCTATAATGAGATCTAATGCCCTCTTCTGGTGTGCAGTTGTACATGCAGATACAACATTGTATATATAATAAATCTTAAAAAGAAAAAAAGACTTGGAAAAAACAAATAAGTGGAGTGGGGCTAAGGCTCCTGAGCTCTGGAGCTTAGCTGGGGATACGCTCCCCTGGGAGAAACAACACTGGAAAAGAGGACCAGCATGTCTGAGCTGTTACACTGTAGCACTCCAGCTCAGCCAGGGACATCCTTCCTGAGGGCTGCAACTTCTCCACTGAGGAGGCTTCCTCTCAGGCCTGTGTGGTCCCTGGGCTCCCGTGTCTCAGGATGCCTCCACTGCAATACGTCCCACCTCAGAGCTGTGTAGTCCCTGGACTCCTGAGTGCCAGGATACCATTCCATCGGAGCAGGAAGGACAACACGCATGGCACTATTTACAAGGAGGAGTTTTCAGAGAGTCCCCATGCCATTTCTCCCATGGCTTTCCCTGTGTACCTTGTCATGCGGCTGTTAGCTGTATCCTGAAATATAGTTTGTAGTGATCCAGCACGTCAGCTTGGGTTCTCTGAGCCACTCTCACAAAGATTCTGCCCAAGAAGGGCGTGATGAGGGCTCTGACTGCTGCCAAGAAACACAAAAGCGAGGGTAACCCAGGGACCTGGACCTGCGCATGGCACCTGCACATGGTACCTGCACATGGCACCTGCAGTGGACGGAGGTCTTGAAGGATGGCAGCCTTAATTTGAAGGACATGTACCAATTCTGAATGGTGACAGAATGGCGGTGACTGGATAATCAGCTGGTGAATAATCACAGAAAACTGGAGAATCTTTGTAGAAACACATACACACATAAATATACACACGAAATACATATACAGACACATACATACATACACAGAGACATATACATAATACATACAAACACACACATGCATACACATACACACAATATACACACATACATACATATACACATCTTTACACACAAATACACATACACACCCATAGATACACACAAACACACATACAAATATATGCACATGAATACACACACATGCATATGGTTACATACATATAATATACATACATGCATAGGCACACATACATACACACATATATATTTACACACATACACACATATATATTTACACACATACACATATATACACACATATATATTTACACACATACACATATATACACATGTGCACACACATAGCACACATATCGACACATTTACACGCAGGCACAGATATATACACACAAACACATGCACTCACGCACACGCACACACGCACTCTCATTCTGGTGGCCGGGAATGGAGCACTTGGTGTGATGAGTCAGGGCACAGTGGGTGCCGGTTCATTTTCCAGATCAGATAACAAGAAGAAACAAGTCCTCAGAGGCAGCTCTGGCTCCTTCTCCGGGCCTAAGTGACACCACGTAATTAAGAACGATCGCCTTTGCAACGCGCCTGACACAGAACTGCGTACCTCCTGTGACATGTTGCTTCATTTGGTTTCACAACCTTCCTGAGCAGCACAAGATTTACACAACAGGGAAGTGTCTCCGAGGGGAGAGGGCGCTTCTCCCACATCAGGGTGCTAGGGAGACGTAGACTGGGCCTGCTCCCTTTGCCTGGAATTTCAAATGTTAAAATAACCGTAACCCAGACAATTAAGATATTAAATGATAACAGTCGCCCTGAGCCTCTGCCGCCCCTCCAATGGCATCGGAATGTAGAATCCTTTCCTTTCCTTGACTCTCTGCATGGCCTAACGCAGAGCCTGTGAGCCTCCATACTGTTTAAATTGCTGAACCTAAGTCACTGGAGGTCAGAGCAACTCTTGCCCGCCCACCACTGTCCCTGTGCCTCCCATGCAGCTCTATGGAAGACTTTTCACATAATTCCTGGATGGAATGGGGGGGGGGGCAGTCTCTTGGCTTTTGAGTGGTGAGCACACACGGGCTAGGAGAGTGAAATCATCATTAAGGGCTAGGCCAGGGCCTTGGGGCTCTCTCCTCTACCCTCCTCTGAAAGTTGTCAGATCCCTGTGTTTTTTGAAAAGGAAATTCTTCAGAAGTTCTTTAATGGTGGAAGGAACGTCAAGTAGCTATGTTCTTGCTCAATAACCATTACACAGAAGCACTGAGTTACATACAGCATGCGCACAGGAAAAGTACGTGTATTTACAACTGCCAGTCTAGGGCAGCCACCGCCTTCCCGAGCTTGCATGCCTCTCACTGCCCACACTCCTGCATTCCCACAAACGGCCCAGATTATGTCTTATTTATAAGAGGGGAGGAAAGGGAGAATATTGGTTTGAGGACTAACCATTCTGATACATGGATTTAATCATACAAATGCAAGGCATTTCAAAGTTGTTATGTTCGGCTCTGCATTTAACTATGTGCTTTTCTTCCCGAGAAAAATAGCATCTTGACTCAAGAGACTCACTCTCAGCTGGCTTACTTCTTGCTTAACCTGGCCCAGGTATATCATGTGCACTGGCTCGGAAGTACGTGGACAGCTCGGTGTTTATATCTGCACAGCCTCCTGAAAGACAAAAAAACAAAACAATAACAACAACAAAAAAACCCTAACAAACAGAAGCTCTTCTAGGCCCAAGAGAGAGACCTGAAAGGCGGGCGGCCGGTGGTTTGGCTAAAGTTCTAGACAATGGCTCCATTTTCTTAAATGTTCATCTCACAACTTGTTTCTCCTTAGAACTCCAACACTTCTTTTTCCCTCCCTTAACTTATGACTTTTGCCATTGTTTCACTGAGAAAAAAGAAGCAGCAAGAAAACTTCTACAGATGACTGCGTTTGCCACATGAAGGGACGTATCTGCAGACGGCTTCCTCCTCCCTCTGCTGAGGTAAACTAAGGCCCATGGCTCCCATCGACTCCACCTCATCTCCCGCTCCAACTTTAATGCGTGCTTTTGTTGTTTTGTTTTTTGTTTTCTACTTGAGCAATTTTTATCTGCATACAAATGTGCCTTTATTTCACTTACCTACAAAACAAACTTTCTCAACCCTACATTTTCCTTTGGATTCTGTCGTATTTCTTTATATAGAAAACACCTTGAGCCAGGTGTTATAGCCCCTATCTATAATTCTAATAGTCACCAAAAGCTGCGGCAAGAGCATTGCAAAGAGCTCAAGGCCAGCTTTGGCTATATAGTGAATTCCATGTGACAGAATGAGACAGCATCTCAAGAAGGAGGAGGAGGAGGAGGAAGAAGAAGAAGAAGAAGAAGAAGGGAGGGGAAGGGGCAGGAGGGGAAGGGGGCAGTGGGAGAGAAGAGAGGAAGGACCTCAACAGAATTATATTTATTTACTCTTCTTATTGTTTCCTAATCTCTTTCTCTGGGTCCTCTCTTACACTCAAACTTTCACTTCTCTTTTAATGAAATGGATCTTTTCAAGGCAGTCAGTGAGCCTTCTGGTCACTCTTACATCTCACGCCTGCATTTATTTTCTTCTCCAAACCCTTTCTCAGCTCCACTACCAACAGGCCAAGCCCTTGAGCCATTCCTTTGTTCTTGGTTTCTTTTTTCTTTCTTTTTTTTTTTTTTTTTTTTTTTTTTTTTTTTTGTTGTTGTTGTTGTTGTTGCTGCTGCTGCTGCTGCTGCTGGTGGTGGTGGTTTGGTTTGATTTGGTTTTCCGAGACAGAGTTTCCCTGTGTAGCCTTGGCTGTCCCAGACTGGCTTTGTACACCAAGCTGGCCTCCAACTAACAGAGATCTGCCTGCCTCTGCCTCCGTGGTGCTGGGATTACAGGCGTGGGCCACCATGCCCAGCTTGTCCTCGTTTCTTTGTCTCCAACTATTGCAAGGCTAGCTCTTGTTTACTTTCGCCTTTGTGGCTATACTCCCTTAAAGATCTTGCCTCATTTCATGGGTTTTGATTCCGTCCCAGGACTGGGAGATGCTCGAGCACACATCTCCAGCTGGGAGCCTCTCCTCACCACCAGGCTTCTACCGCTGGACGCCCGCTGATACCCTTGAGAGTCACTTCAACCACCTCAGCCATAACATCAGTGTTAGTGTGCTGCCGTGAAGCCCCTCTCCAGCATCTCTCCTCTCTAAGTAAGTGTCAACTCCACCCTCCTCGCTCTGCAGAGCCAACACTCTGAAAGAGGAAATGAGGACAAAAATAGTGTCTAGCTCACAGGGCTATTGCCAAGACAACGACAATCCGTGCTTGCCGTCAACTTGGGACGGTGCCCGGCACCAAATTACTACATTAACTCTTGCTAAATGATTAAAGTAATCATCTTTGGCTCTTCCGTGTCTCCCAGCTCCCTGTATCTAATCACCAGCTAATCCTACTGACACTCCCTTACAGACACATCCAGAGCATGTCTGCTTCTCACCTCTACCAGTAAGCCCTTGAGTCAAGCCAGCATCACCTCTTGCCTAGATTGCAGCAAAGTGTCTGAACTGGTCTCCCTCCTTCAGCCTCTGCCCTACTGCAGGCAGTACCAAACTGGCAGCCAGAGTGGCCCCTTCTAACTAGAGGTCACAACATGTCATGTCTCACTCAGAACGCCTCTTAGCACCTCTCATTTCGCTCTCAGTGTGAGAGCTGTCTTCCTTGTGTCCCTCCACCTGGTCAAGGGACATCAGGGACCTCCTACACGCTGTACCACAGCCATGCCCTGCCTTCCTTAGGTTGCAAGCATGCTCCTGCCTCCGGCCTTCTGTGTTTTCTGTCCTTTCTGCCTGGGTTGCTTTGTCTTGTCTCTCATTTCCTTCAGATACACTCTTATGTCTTGTTAGAGAGGTCATGGCTGCTAGCTGACTGTAACCGTTGCCTCCACACTCGCCCTCCCTGCTTCTCAGGGGATCCCAAAGTCTGTGTGGATGAAACATTAGTGCTTTCTTGTTGGTGAACTCTGTCTCCCCAGCTGTGAAGCGGAGAGCTCATCGTGTGTGTCATGGAACCTGCAAAGCCTTGCACAGAGTCTCGGCACCCAGAGAAGATGCTAAATAAAATAGTGGTTGATGGACTCACGAGTGAAACCGCATTCCCTGGCAAGTGAGGTTGGTGTGTAGGCATACACTCCCCAAGAACTCCTATTTGGGGAAAAAAATTAAATCACAAGATCTCTCATGGTCAATTTTTGGTGAAGAAGGCAGAGAAGAAGACAGATTCGGTGAAAGTAGGAGGACGCTGTCTGTCCCTGTCTGACAAAGGGGCTCACCAGTTCCTCATGGCCTCGCTGCCAAATGGCATGCTTATGTCCTGTGTCTGCTCTTCAACCACTGTGAAGACATTCTGAGCAGCCACCAATCCGCACATGCCAAAAACCCCACCTAGGACTAGAGGGTGCAGTGTGAGCAAAGGAGATCAGTGGGGGCAGACACAGCTTTGGGAAATGTGGTAAATAGAATTAGTCACAGTGCCACAGAACAGTCTGGCTGTAGGCTGTACCAGCCACAAAGCACTCTTTTTTGTTTTGTTTTGTTTTTTGTTTTTCAAGACAGGGTTTCTCTGTATTAGCCTTGGCTGTCCTAGACTCGCTTTGTAGACCAGGCTGGCCTCGAACTCACAGAGATCCGCCTGCCTCTGCCTCCTGAGTGCTAGGATTAAAGGCGTGTGCCACCACGCCCCGCTCTTCTTTTGGTTTTTAAATCAGTGGAATAATTCGCTGGGCAATCGGAATGAGCTGCAATCCAAAGCACATGACCCCGCTTTCGTCTCCAGCATGCAGCACATGACCCTGCTTTCATCTCCAGCATGCTACACATGACCCTGCTTTCGTCTCCAGCATGCCCCTCACAAGACCTCAGAAGTTTAGCCTTTCGCCATTTTTATAAAAGCCACTGAGGTGAGAATTACACCTCTAAAAATCCATAGCACTAAACTAAATCATTGTAGTAAATTCAAAGACTCATGGGACAAACACGACTGACAGAAAAGTTCTGCTGGCCTGGAGAAACTCTGAACATCTGTGCAGAGGGCTCGTGTGTGTGTGTGTGTGTGTGTGTGTGTGTGTGTGTGTGTGTGTGTGTGTGTGCGTGTGTGTGTGTGTGTGTGTGTACACCTGATGTGTCAGCCAGTGGCCAACCCTAGGTACTGCTTTCCTCTAACCAACCCTAACCCTTGTGTGTTTGGTTTGGCTTTTTTGTTTCATTTTTTTAAAAACACGAAGTCTTACTAAATAGCCCAGGATGGCTGGAACTCCCTATGTAGACCAGGTTAGTCTCAAACTCACGGAGACCCGCCTGCCTCTGCCTCCTGAGTGCTGGGTCTCAAGACACGCACCAGCAACTCTAACCACATTGTTTGTTAGACAAAAGGCTCTCACTAGGACCCTGGGCTTGCAGATACAGCAAGGCTGAGCCATTTCTCCAGCTCCTGTGCACAGTTTAAAGTTAGGCCTGGACCTTAGACTTTGTCCAGTGCTTGTCCTTTTATCCAGTGAGATGATCGTGCTATGTGTGTGGTTTCGTATCTCAGCTATCTTTATAGCCCAGGGTACATCCCAGTCTGTCTTAGTACGCACTTCGTCTTACACATTGCTAAACTTAATTTGCCAGTGTTGTGGTAGTAACTATTGGGCCTGTGTTCATTAACGTTGTTAATCTGTAACTTTCTTTTCTCGGGGATGTTTTTTATTTGACTTTAGTATCAGGATAATGTTGACTTCTGAACTGGAAGTATTTACTCCTACACTTTCTCGGGGGGGGGGGGGGGGCGGGGGGAAGACTAGTGCATACTTATTTAAATTTAGAGAATTTGGTATCTAAGTCTGGGCTTCTCTTAGAGAGAAAGTTTTTAACGTCAAGTTTTTAATTTCTTTAATGTATTCTTTCTTTTTTAATGTATTCTTTTTTAATGTACATTCTTTTTTAATGTATTCTTTTTTAATGTACATTCTTTTTTAATGTATTCTTTCTTTTTAATTTCTTTATGTATTCTTTCTTCCTAAGTCAAATTGGTGACATTTTAAGTTGTTGGCATAGATTTCTCATTATCTTTCCTTAAAACCCTCTTGGTTTCTGTAGGATTAGCAGTTGAGCTCCTCCAACCCCCAGGATTTTGTGAACTTCTGCCTCTTTTTCCAGGTTCCTGCCTTGAGTCTGTCCCAAGTTCCTTTCGCAATGGACACTAAGCTGTAAGGTGACATATGCGCCCTCTCCTCCCCAAGCTGCGTTTAGTCACGGTGTTTATCACAGTCATAGAAAGCCAACTAGGATAATCACATAGGTACAAGTTTATTAATTTTTTACTAAAAATGGTCTTTTAATGAAATCTGGTCTCACTGATTGAAAGCTGTCTTCGGTTTAGGGGAGGCACTTAAAATCATGCACCTAAAGGCTCGTGCATTGCGCAGGGCCCTAGCTTCGAAGGTGTGAGAGGGATCCTGCGTTTGCTCCCCAGGACTGGAAAGCTACGCCTGCAACAATAGTAACAAAAGATACAAGTTTCCCAGGGAGTATGGCTCGCCTCAGCCATTGCAGGCTGTTGGGCTCTATTCCACCTTCCTTTTGTTAATAGCATTTTCTTTCAATTTGTTGAGAGTGTTTTTATTTTCGCAACAATTGGGAATGTCTCTGATTTCTGACTCTTATCTGCCACAATTAGAGGCTGCCTTTAGCCTTGATCTCGATCTTAATCTTCGAAACCCACTGAGACTTATAGGTCAAGGGTCCCACCTACTGTGGCCGTCCCTGTGTGCCTGAAAACCATGTATGTTCCGCAGGCATTGGGAGACCTACTGTGCACCATGCACAGTGAGGCAGCCCTTTCTGCTGTCCAGTCCTCCCTCCTCCGTGTTCTTGGTGCTTTTGTCACGTGTTTCTGTTCGTCGCTGATGATGGGTCTGAAATCTCCGGCTTTAATTCTCCAGGCATAAGACTTTCTTCCATTCCTGCCTATCTGCTTCACAAAAATGTAGGATCCTGTCACCAGGCATTCTTCTGATGATCCTATCTTCCTGGTGTCATGACAGGGAAGGATCATAATTTCCTGGGTTTCTGGAGATTTTTTGTCACCTTCCTGGCCACTTCCTCACAATTCAAATAAAGTTGATGATATTGGTGGGGCTCAGGACACATCATGCCGAAATGGGAGTGTAGGAGATCTGGACGTGCCACCTGCAAGTTTGCTTCAGCGTAAAATCCTCCCCCACTCCCCCTTTCTTCTCTCTCCCTTCTTAAAGGGTATTTGGGGGTTTTAAGCTTTTCTTTGGGATCTCCTTTTGGTTTCTTTCTTTTCCTGGCTCTCTTCCGAGGAGACACGAGGCACACATGGCAGTCAGCTTCCTTCCTTCTGTGTTCCTCTGCTGTTGCAGACAGATGCAGTTAGGACTTGTTCAGAGTAGGAGGAAATATGTTAGGAGGTGGCTGTGACAAGTGACAATCAACAAACAAGAGGCAAGAGCCCCTGTGCAGTGCCAGCATTCGGAGGGGCGTGCGAGCTTTGCCCTTCTCCCCAACGCTTCGCATGTCTGAAGATGAGCACACAGTTGGCTTTGCAATGATCCTAAAAGGAGGAACTTTTGCTTCTGCCTTTGTAAATATCATCACACTCCATAGGCTGCATAAAGGACTCGGGGCAGGAGCAACTCTGTGTGCCTCTGCGGAGCAAGTAGCCATCACTTCATTAGCTCCTGCACCCTTGACAAATAAGAACTCAATCCCCGACTCTTTCTTGGGTGACTATAAGCTCCTAAGTCTCCACAGAACCAGTTTTCTCTGTTGACAGAATTAGGATCAAAGCAAGGAAAGGTTTGCCATGTAAATTCAGAGAATTAAATTTTAAATAGCAATTACCCTTAATGTGCACAGAAATGTTTCTGATGGAGGAAACAGCACAAGGGTTGCTGGGGGCAAGGCAGCAAGGGCTTCTGGGTATCAGCAACCTGATTTAAAGTCTGGGTTTTCAGTCGGTGCCTTCTTTTATCAGTTAGACATTTATAGTGTATATCCTTTTTCCTATGAGCTTTATGCTCCAGGAAATAATTGTCAATTAAACACTGAAAGGATACAGTTAGGGAGAGGACCCAGCAGTTAAGAGGACCCAGGTTGGATTCCCAACACCCACAGGGCAACTCACAACCACCTGTACCACCTGATCCAGTGGATCTGGCATCCACCTTCAGCCTCCATGTGTGCCAGGCACACACATCGTGCACAAACACAAATGCAGGCAAAACAGTCAGAAAATAGTAAAATCTAAATGCTGAAAGGGCACTCAAATGCAGTTACTGGTTTTTCGAGTACTAGAAAGCAAGCCAGAGCTCTCCCAAGTGCTAAGCATGCATCCAGGGCTGACCTGGTCCCTCCTCCCGTTCCCCCAGCTCCAGTGTCTACCCAGTGCTCACGCTCTTCAGCGAGACTTATTTCTACACCCCATGCCACAGGGAAGAGTCACGCTCACCCATTCACGGTGTCTCGCACAGGAGCACCAGCTGCGTCCTGTCCTGTTACCAGCTCTGAAACGAGGACACTGGCCTGGGGACAGTTAATCACTCACCTTATTTAGTAATGCAATCGGAACTCTTGTGGAGCCTGTATATGCAGAGGTCAGGGTTAGAACTCAGGGCTGACTCCATTTCGAAGCTGATCCTCACACTCCCTCCACGGTCCACGGTTAGAATACAGTTGGATTTTTCACACTTCATACAGCTGCCTTTGCTTTATTTTTGTTGATAAGCAGGTAAAAATGAGTGCTCAGCTGTTGCCCATAGTCAGAGGACTATGGATGCCTGGTACAGAGGCCCAATCTGGGCCGTCTTGTCTCTCCTTTTCTTTATCAACCCAACCCTTCATCTCTCTCTCTCTCTCTCTCTCTCTCCTCTCTCTCTCTCTCTCTCTCTCTCTCTCTCCTCTCTCTCTCCTCTCTCTCTCTCTCTCTCTCTCTCTCTCTCCTCTCTCTCTCTCTCTCTCTCTCTCTCTCTCTCTCGGACATCTGTGCCCACCCAGCTAACACCGTTCAGCCACCATCTCAAGATGCTCAATTTGATTGTAAGTCCATTTGGTCTTGTAACATTTACAGGACCCAGGAATTAGGACACAGGTGCTTAACGAGCATTAAAGGCAGCAGGCTTGCCTTCCTCACGATTCCAGTCATCTGGCTCCCATCCATAGGAAGGAAACATCAGATGAAATGACGTCTTCGTGTTTAACTTATTTAAGGCCCTGGTGGTTTATACAAGGGCGAGATGTGGAAAGTCAACCTTTTGCTTGGTCATGGCAGCTTCTTCTTCAAATATCTCCTGATATTTGACATTGGAGCTATTTTTAATTGCTTTATTTTGACACTTATTATTTCTTTAATCTAAACAAATCTAAATACATGTGATGAATATAGAAATGAATTTAGAAATCTGTCTACAAGTAACTCATGTTTTGTGTATTTTTGTGTTTGAACAGGACTGAGTCCACCATGGCTTTATTCAGACATTAACTTCGCCTGGTTTTGCTTTTTGTTCCTTGAAAGGAATTTACTTGCCTCTTCTGCATGCACATATGCTTTAAAAAAGAACCTCTGTGGGTATGACAGACATAGAGGGTGCTTCTTATCAATAGGTATTCAGTATTCCATACTTGCGCAGCCATATTACACACATGCAAAGTTTCATAATAAAAATTATCCTTTCTTTCCTCTCAGATTTTTCTCTTATAGGGAAGCAGAATATCATATAAGAAAAAAGTGATTTTAGGCATTCCACTGGCTAGCACCCAAGAGCACTCACTTGTTTTGAGTCCTTTCAAACAGTGTGAGTCTTCTAGGTGTCACTCTCCCAGGCCAGAGGGAGACCACTGTGGTTAAATAAGCCATAGAGCAGGGTTCCTGTCTGGCCCACGGAGAGAGGCCTGTGCCCTTCACAAATACGGATAACCACAGCAGTAGTGAATTCCAGGGCTTTGCTTCTTCAAGACAAACTGTGCCCTCTCTTACCAAGGCCGTGTGTGTGTGTGTGCACGCACGCATGCAAGTGTGTGTGTGTGTGTGTGTGTGTGTGTGTGTGTGTGTGTATGTGTGTTGCATTCAGTGGGAAAGTATTCCAGATTTTTTTCCGATCGCAACCCAGTTCCAGCTATGACACGATGTCTTAAAGGTTGGCATTGAAAGGTCATTGTCAAGCATGAAGTGCGCAGAGCTGCTCCACTCCGGACATTAATTTTATTAAAGGGATTCAAAGAAATGCTCGCGCTGTTTTCTGACCCTGCCCTTCCTTTTGCATTTCTGAGAAAGTGTCCATCTTTCTAAATGTCAATTTTGAAGCAATAAGTCAGTGATAGGAAATGCTCCCCAGAAGGCTCAGGGATTGAAGGCCTGGCCCCCTATGAAATGCTCAGAGGTAAATTTTGAGGGAGGTGATAGGATCACGGAACACAGGGGACATGAGCTCTGTGCACTCCACGGCTTTCAAGCATACCAACGACGCATGATCCCTTCGGCTCCGGCATCCTGCATTCCCATCTGTAGCACCTGCCCCTCCGGCACAACTCTCTGGCTCAGGGACCTCATCATCTTTCTGCCTTTATTCCCTGGCTTCCTGGTGCACTTCCTGTCACCTCTACATGGAGTGATGTCACCACAACTTACTGCCTAGCTCCTGCAAGGGGGGCCTTCCTTTTGTTTGCCTCTTCTGTAAGAAACCGCTCTGCAGGAGCCTTGAAGTGAGCAGCAGGGCAGAGAACATGGCGACAGCAGCTACCTAGCAGCCTCTCTGCCCTCCCCACACTTCCACCCACCTCGGTCTCCACTGGCCTAACACACGCAGGCTACATCTTTTTGATCAGCGCTTCCCCCAGCATATACCTGGAGTAGGAAATACATGAATAATTGACCGGCCCAGGCAGTACGGTTGATGCACAATAGAAGAGTTTGGGGGCAGCGTGACTAAGCCAGCTATCACAGCAATGTGGCACTCCTCCTACGGACGCTCTGCTAGGGACAGTCTTCAGTGAGTCACTCTGGGTAAAGGGTGAGGCCAGGCCAGAGACACGGTAGTGGGGACAGCTTCTTTAGCTCTGTTTTTCCTGAAACACAGAGAGCTGAAATAGAAACCTTCAGCTAAGCAGGGAGGGAGGCAGGGAGCAGTGGGAGTTGGGGGGGGGGGGTCCCATCGCAGCCCCGGCCTGAATTACCTCCGTGATTGCTCAATTTGAGTTAGGGTAAAAGCAGTTAGATTGTCTTCCTTAGTGCTTTTCTTACTCGCCTTTCAATAGATATCCGAAGTCTAGAAATTGATATAATTTAAGTTAATGAAAGAAAATCTCAGCAGCTGCATTGAATTTCATGCCATTCTTTTCCTCCCTCCTTGGGTCCAGCCTCTGTGGCCTCCTGTCCCGTTGCCAAGGGCCCAGTGTGGAGTGGTGGAGAAGCTCTCAGGCCACAGCCAGCCTCCCAGCTGAGTCCACATGAGTCACTTGCTAAGATAAGCTGGAACCAAAGTCTTTTTAAAAATTGTTATTTATTTTTAAGCTGAACAGGTGAAGACTGTTCCTAGCTGTTCTGGTGACACAGCCAGTGACAGCCAATGATGGCCAATGGCAGTGTTCTTCTTTCTTCTGGCTCCAAAGTCTTGTACTCTAGCTGTAAATGGCTTGCTTGGCTCCTCTCTGGAAACATGGGGGGCGGGGGGCAGAGAGATCTGATTTCTTTGCCAAGAGTTTGTATAACGAACACAGCCCTCCATTCTCCAGACAGTGTGTGTTGGGTGTGCTGCATCGAGGTTGCAAAACAGAACAGGCAATAGCATCAGGACCAGCTGTTGTAACCCTGCAAGGAGACCTGCGCCATGAACCTGGCCTCTATGTTGGTTTCCTTTCCTTCTGCCATTAAATGGCCTACAGAAGGCATCCAAGTCAGACCAGTTGACTGCCATTGGAATTTTGGTCTAGGTCTCCAGTTTGAATAGGAACGCCGGCCCCCATAGACTCATGTATTTACAGGGAGCGGCACTGTTAGGAGGCATGGCCCTGTTGGAGTAGGCGTGGCCTTTCTGGAGTGGGTGTGGCCTTGTTGGAGGAAGCATGTCACTAGGGGCGGGCTTTGAGGTCTTGGAAAGTTCAAGTCAGTTGTCTCCTTCTACTGGTAGAACTCTCAGCTGCCAGTAAGATGTCTGCCCACACACCGTCATGCTTCTCACCATGGTGGTAATGGGCTAAACCTTGGAAACTGTAAGCCAACCCCAGTTAAATGTTTTACTTTATTATAAGAGTTGCCGTGGTCGTGGTGTCTCTTCACAATGGAAACCCTAAAGAAGGCTGTCCCCACTCTAGCACTGTGCCGATACCTCCCAAGTGATCAGCACAGGGCTGAAGGATGCCGCGGCAGAGAGGCGTCTCCTGTTTCCCACTAACCCTCTCCATGCAGCTGAGAAAGGCTGGCTTGGGAACCTCAGAGCTCTTTGAAGGTCCCCATGCATGGCTCCCTAGGGACAGTTTAGCTCAGTGAGGGACGTATGCAGGAGGGTCCGGTGCCTACTGGCAGCATGGGCAGAGGTCTGCACTGTCATCCCTGGTCACACATCTGTGCCATGGTGAGAAGGCAGCACATACTGGCTTCAGAACACTCCTTATGACAGTCAGTAGACTTACAGAGGATGGAGTCATCCAGACCTGTCTCTGAGCTAGGGTGCCCTAGACATTGCTCTCCAGTTTATTTAATGATGGGATGTGTTCCTGTGAGTGCGGGTGTGTGTGGATGTGTGCATGCAGGCACACAGAGAGGACAGAGGACAACTTCAGATTTTGTTCCTTGGGCTCCTCAGGCACTGCCTACCTTGCTTGAGGCAGGGTCTCTCACTAGTCTGAGGCATGTTGATCAAACCAGGCTGGCCAGCAAGTGAGCCCAAGGGTCTGCCTGTCTTGTGCATGTCCCAGGCACTGGGATTATAAGCACACACCACCACGCGTGGTTGGTTGTGCCAGCCGTGGACCCCAGGGTCTCAAACCCAGCACCTCACACTTAAGAGGCCAGTACTTTAATTACCAAGTCATCTCTCCGCCTCCTGAATTGGTCCCTATCTAAACTGTAGGACTCTGCTGCCCTATCAGCTTACTCACTCCCCACCACACATCATAACAGAATCGGCTCTTGGAGCATTTTTGGACCAAACCTTCAGACCCACACACAGGCTGGGAAACAAGAGTGGCAGGCTGCCCCCTCAGGCTGTTGAAGACTCCCTTCCCTGCAGGTGACAGGGAGTCGGTCCACATCCACATAAGAGCCCTAAGGAATGTTCACAGCCCTTATGCTTTGCTGCAGCCCCTCCTGTGATGAGGGAAGGGACCCCAGGGACGGTAGTTCAGGACTCTGTCCAACTGCAGATGCTAGCCAATGGCAGCAGCACCTAGACAAGGGCCTTGTCAAAGGCAGACAGGAAGCTTGCTGTGTGTGTGAGGGAGGATGAGGAGATGAGGGAGGGGGTGGGAGAGGGAGAATGGGGGAGGGGTGGGGGAGGGGAATGGGAGAATAGGGGAAGGGAGAATGAGGGAATTGGGGGAGAGGGAATGGGGGAGGGGTGGGTGAAGGGGGAATGGGGGAATGGGGGAATAGGGGAAGGAAGGATGGGGGGGAGGGGGGTATAGTCACACATTCCCAAAAATGACACTGCCTGCCTGGCTGCTTCTTAGAAATCCCCAGTGACACTTGGCAGCTCCTAATGGATGCTATGGCATCTCATCCCCTCCCTGACCTCTGCTCTAAAGCAAGGAGGCTGGGACAAAGACAGGTCACTTCTACTTAACCTTCTTATGTTTTTAAAAAAGAAAACAAATTAAGAAAAATCTCCATGGATAAGTGACTAGAATGGGCAAGGAGGAATCTCTGAGTCCTCAGAAGGTGTAGGGCTGAACCTGCGTCCCAGGAACACAGACCAGGGACTTTGATCTTACTGAGATTAACTGCATAATGTCAGGTCCCAGACAAACAGGAAGACACTTAAGACTCCCAAGGTAAAGTAAAAAATAAAGGAAAGGAAATTCATGGCAGTTTTGAGCATAAGTCTGCATTGGGTAATAGGCGGGGAGGGGGCGTGGGTGACCCTGGGTGACAACCACCCCTCTGTCCTGTTGATCCTGTGTGCCTGAGCATGTCAGGTGAAGAGACTTCTGGATTTACAGCCTTAATACCAGATCAAGAAGTATCTTTCTCCCCTCAAAAAAAATGGTACAGAAATTTGCTAGATTATAATAATATTTCCTTTTGCTTTTGTATTTTTTCTCAGATCAAACAAGTATAAAAGACAACTTTTGACTATTAGGAACAAGATACAAACTTAAAAAAAAAAAAAGGCAGAAAAGTTTTTTTTCTTTTGCTTTATGTCAAGGTCTTAGCAGCACTCCTTATATGTGAATGGAAGGTATAAAAAAAGAACAAAGTTGGCTCTAAAATGTATGTATTAAAACCCAGACATTTCATCAGACCAGAAGCCCTTCCTGCAAGGCAATGTGTGACTCCTTCATAAATCCCGAGCGTCCTAAGGAAGCCGCACACGGTCTTTCATGTGACCTCCTAGGACAGTGTGACTATGATGTGTCCCCTGGGCTCATGTCCTCAAGTTTGATTGCTAGCTGATAGACTTTGGGGATTGGGTCCTGGGGTCTTTGACATAATCAATAACCAGATACCTTGATAGGTTCATAGTCGGATGCATTTATTGTAAGGGGCTGAAAGGAAGGAGATGGGGCCTCACTGGAGAAAGGGACTCAGTTAAGGGCATGCTCTTGGGGACCAGATCTTGCCCTGGCCTTTTCTGTACCACCTTCCCTGACTCCTGTCCACCTTGAGGTGACCAGTCTCTGCCATACAATCAACCATGACGTTCTGCCTCATCCTGGGTCCAGAACTGACAGAGTTGGCCATGGCATTGAACATCTCTGAAATCAGGAATCAAAACAAATCTTTGCATCTTTGAAGCTGTTGGTGAGGGGCCATACTGTCACAGAAATGAGGGGTGGGAAAGCCTGACATGCCTTTCTAAACTTTCCCAATAAGAAACTGCTATTGTGTTCCGGGAGAAACAGGGATAGACCCCTGTGTGGGGTGTCTAAAGGCTGCCTGCTACAGTCTCCACAGACATCCTCTGGTTTCGGTTCTTTTTCTCCACTTGAAAGAAAAGCAGAGGCAGAAATCTCTCTTGAGGTGTGAGGGGCAGAAGTTTGGGGTGGTGATGGTGTGGGTATGCCCTTTGACCTCATGCCCTCTACTCATGCTCAGGTCAGATCCATGACACTCCTGAAGGCGAGGGCTTCTTCCCTCTTTCCTCCATTGCTACACAGTAAAGTCCCCTTGCGGCTGCGTTGGCGTCTATTTTTAATTTACAAGCATGCTGTGAATCTACAGCTAATCTGTTTTATCTCCTTGGAGTCTACAGGGCGCAAATGTACAACACTCTGCATTTAGATTCTGTCCGACAGACCTGCCACTGCCTCAGGGGAGGCAGTGTGGCCTGGTGAGCAACGCTTTGGAAAGGTCTCAGCCTCCAGGGCTGACTTTGGCTGTCTAGGTGGGACACTGCAAAGCCCAGGGATGCTGGTTTTTCCCAGGAAAGTCCTTAATAGAGATTTTACAAAGTGCTGCACTACTGTGGGATCTGAGTTACAACTGCCAAGGTATGACAGTCAGATATGGCGAGTGAGGAGAGGGTGATTCTGTATCAGTTACTTTCCTATTGCTGTGACAAAATGGCTGACACAGGTAACTAAGGAAGGAAGGGTGACTTTGGCTCATGGGTTAGGTAGGGACGGTTGTGATGGTAGAGAAGGCAAGGCCGCCAGAGCATGAGGCAGCTGGTCACGCTAACTCAGGAGTCAGGACTCAGAGAGTGGACGGGTCAGGGCGAGAAACCTTACATACTCCACCATGACCTACTTCCTTCACAGAGACCCCTACAGTTCCATAAGTGCCCAAAACAGCATCATCAACTGGGGACCAAGTGTTTAAACACCTGAGCATGCAGGGAGCATGTCACACACAAACCATAGTATTCCCAGTGGGTTTGAAGAAAAAGGCCCACGTGAATCAATGCAAATACTTCATAGCCCTACCAGGGCCCCCAGAGCAAAGGTGACAGGGCCATCCTCCCCAGCGCTCATCTCCCTGAAAGGCCTTCTGGAGTCTTATCTAGTGGCCTCGGCTCACCCAGTGTGGCACTCACTCTCCAAGGGCACTAAGCCTCGGGGCTCCCAGACGACTGGGCCTAGAAGCTTCAGCTCACTCCTCACTGATCAGAAGTCATGTGTGGGGAAGGCACGCAAGACGGTCATCAGAATTCCACGCAGCATTTGTAGGGAGCAGAGAGAGGGTTTGTTACGTGGTTATCCACTTCAGAAGACAGAAACCAGGTGGGCCTGTGGTGAACACTCTGCATGAGGACCTTAGGAGCAAAGAGGGCTTCTCTGGCTTCCTGTTGTGTCTGCGGCTTCACCACGTGGATAGTTACCACGGTTCTCATCACCACCGACATCATCACTATATTAGCCAGGGCTCCCTAAGGAAGCAGAACTGCACACACACACACACACACACTCATACACACACACTCATACACATCACACATGCGCACCCACACCCACATGCACACACACATGCACATTCACACACACATATACACACTCACACATACACTCACACACTCATACATGCACACACTCGCACATACCACAGACATGTACTCACACATATATGCACACTCACACATACCACACACACACACTCACACACTCACATATACTTACACACCATAACTGATTTATTAGAGTGGCTTACATACAATGTGGTCTAGGCAGTCCAACAATGGCTACCTCTCACTGGAAAGGCCAAACATCCTGTAGTTGCTCGGGCCACAGGGCTAGATGCCTCAGAAGACCCAAAGGATTCCTGGAGAGAAGCTGGTCTTCAGTCTGTATGGGAAGCCTAAAGATTTTAACTTTAGGCTCTAGGGAGAGATGGCTCAGTGGTTAAAAGCACTGGCTCTTCTTCAGAGGACCCGAGTTCAATTCCTAGCCCCCACATGGCATCTCACAACTGTCTGTAACACTGGTTTTGGGGGACCCAACACCCTCACACAACAGAAATGCAGGCAAAGCACCAATGTGCAGAACATTTTTTAAATGGCACTGCTAACTTAAAAAAAAAAGAAAGAAAGAAAAAAACGTAACCTTAAAAAACAAACAAAAAGAATCTGGCTGTAATTCTAGTGATGGAGTGCCTCAGCAGCAGAGTAGATGAAGTTGCCAGCAAGGATGAGGACGAGCAGGCAAAACACAAAGTTTCTTTTTTCCACATCTTTTATCTGGACTGCGACTAGATGGTGACACCCAAATTTAGGGTGAGTCTTCCTACCTCAGACAATCTGATTAAGAAAGTCACTCCAGGAGTGCCCAGTGCCTTGTGCTGTAGTTGGTTCCAGACCAAGCTGACAGCTGGTCATCCCAGTCACCGGCAGCCGCAGCGCCCAGTTCGCCATCATTGTCAGCACCCTCACACAGGGAGCTATTCGACACCATCCTTATCACCCTTCAGATGAGGCCGGGAGGAGTAGAAAGAAGTTAGCTGGTCTACCCAGGCTCACTCTGGAATTCAGACTCAGACAGTTTGATTCCAGAATTATCACAGAGCACTCAATTGTCAGGCATGGCCCCTCAAGGTCATATGCAGAGAGGGGATCCTCCAAATATCCTCTGGGGCTTTCTCAAGACTAGCTAAAGAGAAGCATGCCTTTGTGTATTATTTTCATGTGTTAAAATATGCAGACTATATGGATAGTGGTAGCACACACCTTTAATCCCGGCACACAGAAGGCTGAGGCAGGCAGATCTCTGAGTCTGAGGCCAGCCTGGTCTACAGAGTGAGTTCTAGGACAGCCAGGGATATACAAGAGCCCTGTCTTTAAAAAAAAAAAAAAAAAAAAAAAAAAAAAAATATATATATATATATATATATATATATATATATATATATATATATATGTACATAGACATAGACATATATATGTAGACTATTATTAGGCAACTTATTACTTTAAATATATATTGTTCCATTGAAGTGATAGTTGGTATTTCAATTCTAGTCTTTTACTAGAGTCCCTTAAATCCTTGGGTTTGGTTTTTGCTTTTTTTTTTTTTTATCCTATCTTCAATATTTCCTAAGTCAAAGTGCTTTTGAGATAAGTAGAGACCATGGGACGACAAAAAGGACAGGGGCTGGAGAGATGGCTCAGTAGTTAAGAGGACCTGGGATGGATTCCCAGCTCCCACATAGCAAGCTCACATCTGTCTGTAAGTAGTTACAGGATATCTGGTGTCCTTTTCTGGCCTCCTTAAGCACTATAGTTCTGTGGTCCACAGGAAAAACACCCGCACATATCCAATAAAGAAAAATTAAAAATAAGTGACAGTGGGGACAGTTGGTTTGTTAATTCCCGTGGTTTTCGGTGGCTGATGCTTTAATAACCCTTGGGTAGTGTGTGAACAAAGCGGCTGCAGAAAAGTTGTATGTCGTGAGGGTCTTCAGAGAGTCACGTCCATTTACAGACATAAACCTTCTTCAAGACCCTGTGACCGTTTCCTCCACGATAGAGCCTTTTAGTCAGGAGCTTCCTGCCAAAGTCTACTGACCCCCTTTCAGTGGGCAGACAGCAGTGAACACGGAGCAAATCTCTTAAGGCGCCTCCACTGTGCACAGTCTTGCTTGCACTCCTTTTGCCTATCCTCCCTCCCAAGCAGCCCTTGCACATTCAGGAACACAAGTTGTATTCAAATAAGATTGAAACAACCTAACTACTGCCTGGTAAGTGAAGTTTAACTTGTCAGAGGAAAGAAGAAATCAAAAGAGCAAATGTCCGCTGTATTTTACAGGGTGGGAGTTTCAAGCCAGACGCTCTATGAGTTTGCTCTGTAAGCTATGCAGGTAGTCCCTGCAGGAAGCCTCAGCTCAAAGGTTGTTGAACGGGTCTTCAGCAATCCTTGAGAGAATCCTTCTTTTCTCGTCCAAATGGGAAGATTCTTTAAGCCCTCCCCCATTAAAAATTTTTTTTTTTTAATTTAGGAGTGTGTCCATCTGTGTGAGTGTGTGCGGTCTGGCTGTGGAAGGCAGAAGAGGGCACGGGATCCCCAGGAGCTGCCTGGCATGAATGCTGGGAGCTCAAGTCTGGGCCTCAGCGGAAGCAGACAGCACCCTTAGCCCCACCCCCACCCCCGAACCATCTCTCCAGCTCCTTAGGTGCCTGTTCTGAAGCTCAGTAAAGAAACATGACAAGCTGAGGTGCATTTGTCCCCTAAACTCAGCCCACTCCTCCCATCCCGAGAGCTTCATGACACTAGTGAAGGAATGAAGCACACTTCCACCTGAACCTGGCCACACAGCTGGCTGGTCCCAGAATGGAAAGAAAAAAAAAATGGAGGCCGAGGGACCCTTGGAAGACCACAGGTCTATGGGAAGAGAGAGCAACAGCCTGTCCTCCCCTCCCTCATAAGGCCCTCTTCCTAGTGCTGCTGAGGCAGCAGAGCCCCGTGGAAATGTCACCAACGAGGAGGGTTTGATTGCTGCAGGTCCACACCGGCCTGTGCTGTGAAAGCTCCTTGGTAACCACACACAAAGGCCCCTTTAATTTTTAATTGAATCCTAAGAGGTCTATTTTTTTCTTCTTCTGGAGGTGCCAGCTTACTGTAATTACTAGAATCCCCAAAAGGACCAATCAGAGATTCATAGAAAATTAAGATGGACGTAGGGACCTTACCCATTTGGCCACTGTTGCTTTGCTCTCAAGGCTCTGAAGATCCAGGGCAGAGGCCACAGTTCTTGCCGTCCTGAGCTATTAATAGGAGTCTTGAAATCAATCCTGGCCTGGTGAGATAAGAGAGACTGGGTATATCTCCTCTGAGGGCCAGGACTCCTCCCGTTTTCATCAGCTGTTTATCAAAATCAGATTATAAAGGAATAATCAGATCAGAATTGTTTACGCCTGCCCCAGTCTTGAGTTACAAATGGCTTTCCTGTGCGGCCTGAACTGAGCGAACCAGCATGACCTATGGATGAACCTGCCTTTGTATCCTTACGCCTTGTACTGAACCTGTAATTCCCCAAAGACCACAGGCTTTACGCCTTGCCGTTGATTGCTGTGAGGCAGGTGAGGCCGGTTCCAAGGGGCTGAGGAGATGCAGGCCAAGATTCTATCCCGGTGATAAGTCATAAGTCAGTAATAGGTTGTTCAGAATGCTCCCAAGCAGAAGACAATGGAGCATTTAGTACAGTCTGGAGTTACGTAAGATGGCGCTTTCCAAACAAAGACAAGGCAGGACACCCAGCCAAAGGGCTGAGCACAGGAGGCTGTGCGGTCTGGTGGTTCTAGGGAGAGATGTGGGGGCCAGGGCTTCCTGGGTTCAGCTCCCAGCCGAGACTCTGACTCAGCGGAAGCAGAGCCAAGTCTCTTGGCTCGAGGCAGAGGCTGTAAAGCCAGGGGAGACAAAACCACAGGTCTGTGTGCTCAGGGACTGGGGAAAACACATTTTGGGAATGAAAGAAAGAAAGAAAGAAAAGAGATCATTCTGTTAAGTTACAATTTGGGAGTTTTTCCTGCTCGTTGGCTACCTACCATCCTCCTCTGGCCAGTGTGTAGCCAGGCCAGCATCGGCGGGTGTTCTGTGTGATATGAGAAGGCCTGGGGTCTGAGAAAAGTTAGTCAACTTTGGTGTGCTGTCAGCCGCACTCAGAGAGCCAGCTTAGGGGCCAGGAGCTTCTGCTGGGTTCTCTCCGCTTTGGGCATCCTCCTTTCATAGTAAAAGCCCTCTGAGGAAAAGTCCCTTCCCTTTCACTCTCGGGAAATCTCCTTTCAATAGGTCTGAGTCCCTCAGTTACAGCCAGCACCGCTTTAGCTGCAGGCTGACAGCACAGCCAAGGCCGATGGGAAACAGCCTCCTCTGTGTCCCACCAACTCTGGAGCTCTGTCAAAACCCTGAGCAGACAGAGTAGGTGGCTACCTGCATGGCTAGGTTTGAGGCAGCTGACCGGGTCTCCACTCTCTGGCATCACGGTTCATTTCTCTAGATCAGAAAAGGAGGGGAGGGGAGTGCTAGTCCTTAGGAAAAGACCTGTTACTGTGAGGCTTCCACCTATGGGAATCTCTGTGAGTTCATGATACCGTGGCAGAATCTCAGAGGGAGGAGAGGAGGCTTGCTGTGTGCCCAGTCTCTGGAAGCTGAAGAAAGCCCACAGAGACAAGAGAACAAATCCACACGTAAAGACAGCCACCTTGGCCATCTCCCCTGGAGCTATCCAGAGCAGCTTTGGAACTGGGTGGCGGGTGGAAGGCTTGTTCCAGGATTGTTGCTCTTGGCCTCTGCCAAGCCAGGCCAGCCGGAATCCAGGTTGCTCTGTGGTCCTCTCACCCAGCACCCCCCAATACGCTCAGGGCGTCACTCCTAAGCTCAGTCATTGTAATCCCAAGCTCCCCTTGTTTAAATGAAGGGTCCCCCTTGAGAATTATTTAACGTCTTTTTGTCATTTTGCTGCGATCTGAGCAAAACATTACTGAAAGATGAAAGCTACACAGAGACACGCGGCCCTTTCGTCAGAGTGTATGGATTCTGCCCTGACTGGAAGAGCTTCAGTCACCCACTTTGCCAGCTGGCTTTCTGAGTTAGACAGTTCACCCCACCAGCCTCACCAGCTCCCCCGTCTGCCCTGGACACCAGTGGTCTAACACACTCGTAGGAAGATGGAGGAAACAACTTGATGGATTTCACAAGGTCACAGTCATCTCTGTCAGATCGCTCAGACCTCGAGTCGGCCTCCTGTCTGGAGTCACATCTGATCAGGCAGAGATGTGTTCCTGAGGAGAAAGGTCTGGAAGGCAGTCGACAGAGTAAGGAGCCATCTCACCTGGAGCCGCGGTCCCACAGGGCCTCTCACCTCTTACTCTTCAGCACCAGCCTGCACTGTGCAGAAGTGACTCCAGGTCTACTGTCTTGCGGCAGCCGGAGGAGGGTCCCACCAAAGCTCGGGGACCCTGTAATCTTTCCACTTGCAGTGACGATATAGCCTCTGCTTTTCCCAACAGTAATGCTACCGTATGTCACGATCCCTTGGGTTAAGAATCCTTCTAATGATCCTCCCCAACAAAAACAAGGGCCTTAAGTTCCCAGACTTTTCACGGGAGCACTGCACATGCACAAGTATTTGCCGGCAAGACGGAATGAATGAATTGTCAGATCTGAACTGCCATCCCCAGGTGGCAGGGGCTTTTTCACTTACACTTTGAATTTTTAAAAACACATTGTAATTGGTATATGTCTTATACCTCACAATGACCAGCTGTTATCAAAGTCACTTTTGTAGCTAGATCTGGGGACAGGTGCCATGTCAATGAGGAATATTATAGGCTGTGCCAACCTGTGCTGAAGTTTCTTGGAGGAGCACTATGGCATGTCACCTCTGCTGTGAGGCAGTTTGGTCTTTCCCTAATTTACCCATGCAGAAACTAAAAACCAAATGTCTGGTCCCATGTCACAGCAATAACTGGCAGTCAGACTTCTGAGCCAGGGCCTTTCGCACCAAGAGAGAAGTCATCCTGGTGACGCATCCTTACTTCTCTCTCTCTCTGCGCTTCAGAAGCTTCTTGGCTAAACAAAAAGAGATGCACTCAGTGCGACGGACTCTTACAATGCCTCGGGGTTGCTGCGAGGAGTCCCTGGTCCAGATCTGAGGAGGAGAAGGCGCCATACGTGTACACATGTGGCAGCTGTGGCATATGTGAGTGCCCCGTTCTTAGACCCAGCCTGATTTATTTGATATTGATGGATAGAAACCAGCATTCCAGGACAATGCATGCGGTGCATGTAGACCCTGTTCAGACATAGCCAATGGACAGCTCGTTCTCCACAGTTGGGAGGGCAGCAGGGCCTGCCTCTGGCATGGACTCTGGTGGCCCTTGGTTGGGAGGGCCAGTGGGCAGAAGAGAGAGGGAGGGTGGGGACGGGAAGATACAATCAAGGGGATAACAATCGGGATATAATCTGAATAAATTATAATAAAATTTTAAAATTTAAATATAGAATTGAAAAATAATTAAAGAAATCAGCATTCCAGGGACCTCTCAAAAAGATTTCCTCCATCAGGCTCATATTCTACCCAGGGACCAAGATCAGCCTTGATGTCTACCATTGCGAAGTGTAAGTACATTCTGCCTGGGACTACGCCAGCACCACCTTCGTCTGTTCCCAAACCAGGTTTGCCGCTTCCCTGTTCCCCTGCCTGACTTTTCCCGGTCCATTCCCTTCCACCATGGCCTTGCTTCCCTTTCAAGTCACCACATTCCATCACCCCCCACCCGCTTCTTTCAGATCTCATTGAAGTTTAATGAGCAACACACACGCACGCACACACACACATACACACACTCACACACACATGCACACACACACATACACACACTCACACACACACACAGACACACACACACACCAGCTCTACTCTCCACTCACGTGAGAAAACACCCACTATTAGTCTTGCTGAACCTGGCTTATTTCGCTTAACATAATAACCTCTGGTTTCTAAGCCAGGTCTCTGAAGCAAACACTAACACAAGAGAGTTTACATATACAGTTCACACGCACCACATAGTCACTTTAAAACATACTCAATGCCACATCTTTGTGGATTATGAAAAGTTTATTAATAAAGGAAACACCCCCTTTAAAAAACAACCACTCTCAAATGTATAGAAACACTCATCTTCTTCTCTTGATTTGATCAAGGCCCGGAAAAGAAACTACAGCACCAAAACGCAGACCCACAGTTCTGAAAGGGACAGTGCTCATTTGAGATAAAAAAAAAAAAAAAAATTAGAAGGCAGGAGTTTGTTTCAGTGGCTTAACCACCAAGCAGTGGCCACCATACAGGCTGACTGTACACTGTACGGCTAAAGCACATTGTGGGTTTTTTTTTTTAAGTAGAATAAAATCCTGTGGCATATTTATACAAATGTGACCATGTAGTGATAATTCAGAGGTTGTCACCAGGAAATATCAGCTCTTGTTTGCACGTGATGGACAGCTGTCAAGCTCATTTCTGATTGTCTCTCAGGACCCTATCCACAGCTGCTTCTCCTAGTAGCCCTCACACAGCTTTTCTCCAGTCTCTCCTACAATTTCATAAATGTACCCCAGATATATACATGAGAGGTAAGTGAAAGTACCAGGAGATCATTGTGTCTTGGACATGGATAAAATGACATATATAGAATGGAATTTCCCTGTGGGAACACATTGGAAGGCACTCAGAAGAGAAGAGCTAAGCTCTCAATCCAAAGAGGGGGCGCGTGAGGGCTGTTACTTGACTACAGTTTCTAGGCCTTTGGAGTAGCGCTGGTTCAGGCATGGCTCCAAGGTACTGCCTACACCAGTTTGGATGAACCTTGGAGCCACCTGAAGGCACAGACCTGCTGAGCGGCCTCAGTTACAGTCTGTACACCAGCCTTGGCCATCCCTCATCTTTGAAGAGTCTTGACCCATTTCACTCTCCTGAAGGAGGCTGGGGGAGGGACTCGTGCAAATCTTCCCGTTTTAGGTTTGGAAGGCACAGTCACCATGCTGTTTCGCCAAAGATTTGGAGTGTAGCATTTTGCTAAGTGAGAAGCTGTGTGACTGCTCCTTCTCTGTCGCCCTCGCTGAAGCGTCAATATTTGCAAAACATAACGTCAAAATACTTCAGATCCAGCCCGGAGCCATTGGTTATTTGTGCAACACGGTTCTTACACGCACCAGCACACGGTACGCTTTTAGCTAAGGGATCCCTTCGTTTGATTTTGTTTCTTCTGTTCCCTTACATTGCTTTCCCTCTCTGGGGAGTTAGGAATAATTTGATCATAACAGTCAACCTCTCATTCTATGCAGACGTTGTGCTATGGGCTGAATCCGTGCCAATTTCTTGGTTGTGTTAGAAAAACAAGAAACCCGCAGGCTAAAATTATTCTACCCTTTAAAAGGCCCTGTGATTCATTTGTAAAGCATAGAGCAACCTAAGTGTGGGGAACCTTAATTTTCTTATTAGAAAAAATAAAATAAAAAATAAAAACTGAACCTGGTGAGCTTGTGCATGCTCCCAGCGGTGCCCGATGCACAGTAATTGATGTAGAGACAACTTTACTTTGAAAGGACAGTCTGTGGCACCCTGGATTCTTTAACGCTTTGCCTTTCTACAGGTTACTCTTAATTGTGTGTGTGCATACATGCAAAGGCCAGAGGTCGGCTATCCACTTTGGGTTATTTTCAGATTTGTTTCTTGAGACAAACTCTCCCATCGTGGGCCTGAAATTTAATCATTAAGTTAAAGCTGGCTGGTCAAGGAGCCCGGGGACCTCTGCCACCTCAGGGTCACATGCACAAGCCACCATGCCTGGCCTTGGGATCAGGTTCTTACTGGGATGGCCAGGACTTGCTAACTGAGCTGTCTCCCTCACCCAGAGCTGGTTATTCTTAACAAACACAAAAGGTTTTCCAGGTCCGTATCAGGAGGCCTAGTGTTAATGTTCATCCAGTTTTGTTTGAGATCATTTCTCTAGTGGAATTTTTGTTTTGTTTTTTTTGTTTTTTTTTTTTGTTTTCAGACAGAGTTTCTCTGTCTGCCCTGGCTGTCCTGGAACTTGCTTTGTAAACCTGGCTGGCCTGGAACTCACAGAAATCCACCTGCCTCTGCCTCCCAAGGGCTGGGATTAAAGCCATGTGTGCCACCACGACCCAGGTCTTCTGATGGAATTTTACCCATATATTCTCTGATGGGCCTTCCTGACCTGAGCTAGCAGCTTTGAAACAAGTCAGAACATAAAAAGGTTGGACATGTGGTAGCCAGGGGTAAAAGACAGTTGCAATCCTCCAGCTAAGTAGATTCACAGTCTTTTTGGCTGAGGTGTTTGAGGATCACACAGAACCGACTCTGTTGCCACCATCCTGGGACCCTGCACCGGCCCTCAAAGGCAAAAGAGATTCGTGTTCCCCTGGGGTAAATGTTGTGACCTGGAGAGTGAGTGGATAGGGAGGGTGGAAAGCAAGCTCGGCTGAGCTGGGACCAGAAACTCCTTCTTTTTAAAACGCTGACTGAGAGAGACATTCATGACCGCATTTACGTGGTGTGGAGTCCCAACGTGAGCGAGCACCTTCCTGTGCGCACAGCTGCACGTCTGCACTGAGTAATGACAGTTACACAGCAAAGCCTGTCCTACCCAAGAACCTGCGACTTCAATCTAAACTGAAACTAAGTACCCTAACTGTGCACATACTACCCAAATAAGGCCTTGGAGACATTTGTCTCTAGGCCAACCGTAAAAAGCATCACTTAACAGGATTCCACAGGAAGTCCAAGTGCATGATAGGACTCACCTGCGGTACCCAACCGCCATCAAAGGCATTCGGTTGTCAAGGGAGATTCTTCCCAGCACATCACAAGTGTGCTATTAGCATAAGCATCTCCTATGGCAATGCTCATGCTTCTCCTCTGGGCTTGTTTTAAACCTGAGGTTAGTGTTTTACAAGTTCTTTTCTGCAGTGGGTGGTTTCCAGGAAAGCCACTCTTCAGACATCGTCCCTTGTGGCTGTAATTTCTCCTAACACCTAAGTACAGTACAGTACAGCTGGCTAAGCACAGCCAGAGCTCATTAAACAGACGTCTGAGCATAATTATAATGAACAATTAGCTGGAAATTAGTTTTAATGACTTGTTTTAGATGATAGACTGGAGGCATAATATAATTATTCCTAAACTTTTCTACACCGTTAAGAATGCAACGCATCGCCTTTCAATTATGGCGAATCAGACACGGAGGCTGCAGCCCACTCACGGACCCAGAAGGCTGCACCCCAGCCCAGGTGTTCGTAATCACTCAGTCTTCCTGATCTACTAGGTTTGGTTTTTTAAAGCTATTTTATACCTTAAAGACATCTATACTGTGAAGAAAGAAGAAAACAAAAGCATTTGACACAGAGACTCTCTCAGGACTTGATACTGGCAGGTGGTAGAAGGAGCTAGAAGAATCTAGAGTCTAAGAAGCGGCCTGTGACGCCAGGCCACACCCTAACGCTGGCCTGTGACGCCAGGCCACACCCTCACGCTGGCCTGTGACACCAGGCCACACCCTCACGCTGACCTGCGGGGCTGAGTCCGGCATGGATGAGAGGGTCGGGCATCACACCAGGGTGTAGCCACAGACATCCCTTCCTTCCTTGTTGTTCTCTTTCCTTTTAGTGTTTACCAAATCAATCTGAACCTTGTTTCTCATAAGAACTTTTAAAAAAATAAATTGTGCCGGGCGTGGTGGTGCACGCCTTGAATCCCATCACCCGGGAGGCAGAGGCAGGTGGATCGCTGTGAGTTCGAGGCCAGCCTGGTCTGCAAAGCGAGTCCTGGACAGCCAAGGACTGTCTCGAAACCCTGTCTCGAAAAACCAAAAAATAAAATAAAATAAAATAAAAATAAAAATAAAAACTTGTTTTTAAATGGTGGGTGTAGGGGGTGGCACATCCAGCAATCCTGGAGCTGGAGATGTAGGCAATTGTGAGCCACTCGGTTTGGGCTCTGGAACGGAACTTGAACTCGGGTCCTCTGCCAGAGTCGTAAATAGTAAGGTCTCGTCACTCGGGGGCCATCTCTCCACTCTGTCCTCACAAGAAATGTTTAAAAAGTATAATAAAGATCCAAAAGAGTTTTTTTTTTTTTTTTGAAGAAAAAAATCTAAAAATATTCATTTAGAGAATAAGTGAGCATTTGCTGTCAAACGTTTACCTTTAAAAAATTGTGGCTTTTCACTTTGGCTAGTCAGTGTGCTGTTTCGGCCTCTCCCTGTGAGCCGAGCTGTCAGGCCTTTTGTTGCTGGCCATCAGCGGCCATCAGAGAGCGCAGCCCAACACCCACATAGAAGACCTGGTACCTGTGTTTCCACATCACAAAGCAAGCCAACAGGCACACAAGGCCACAGAGCAGGTTTAGAACCATCTGGATGATTAAGAACAACTTGAAAGTGCCAGCGATACTGGTGCAGTCAGCCACATCCCTGTAAACAAAGGTCCTGCTGAGAGGCTCAGAGGAAGGCAGTTTGCACTGGCAGGAATCAAGGGAGGTCTTGCAGGTGAACTGTGCGAGCAGGGAATAGTGGTGGGCAGCAAACGCCACAGCCAGCACGCAGGCCATCAGCCCCAGGGCGCTCAACAGGAAGTAGAAGACCTGCAAGAGAGAATAAAAGCTTTCTGTTACAGAGAGGACAGGACGACTGCAAAACAAACTAGTGAACGGCTTTACTGATGATACACAGCACTTATTTTTTAAATTGAGAAATGCCAGCCATAGGATGGAAAGAAGACTTGAAAATAAAGGACAGGTTTCTGTAATAAAAACACCATGTTGGTCAAAATTATTACAAATTGATCAACTTATGATAAAGCACCACACTATAGGCCCGATGGTCAAGACCCCTAGGCCAGAGGCCTCTGGGAGGGGACGTAAGCAATGCTGAAGCAGGTGGGTGACTTGGCCTATGCCTTAGCCCTGGGTCGGTCATGCCCGCAGGTGGGTGACTTGGCCTACGCCTTAGCCCTGGGTCGGTCATGCCTGGTTAATTGTGGATTTTCCGTAAATGTCTCTCACTTAGTTTCCTTACATCTGAAACACTGCGACCAGAAGTCGTGAGTTCTCACGCATGCACAGCACGGGAGGCGCTCTTGGGATGAGTTCACATACCGGCCACAGATCATCTCTTAGTGCTCCACCTGCGTGAAGTCCAGCTAAAGGCCAGAGCCACAGACGCCGGCACTGCTGTCTACAGTGTGGAGCGCAGGATTTACGCTGCCATAGAGACAAAAGCTACCCATTACAGGGAGCAGTTCTGGTGTGTGGCTGAGGCCAGCCTTGAACTGATCCTCTTGCCTCCTCCTCTCAGGCACTGGGATTTCAGGCAGGAACCACCAAGCCTGGCTGACAACAGCTTACATCTTAGAAACGTAACAGGAATAATTTGTATTTGACTTGCTTAGTGTTCCTTGGCGGGAAAGAATCAGATACATGCAAAGTGGCAGCATTATAAAATTTAGAAAGGATTTATTTTATTTGTGATATTAAAAGGAGTGTTTTGCTGTCCCCAGAACATTCAGGGGCCACCAGCAGATAGAGCATGTGACTGCTGTATACTCTGCCACATGCACATATCACAGTTACCCAGATACACACACATGTCTATAAACTGTAGCTATTTATAACACTGCGAGGGGGGGCGAAGTCCATGGTTGACAATAAGAAGTTTGTCTGTTTTAAAGAAAATAGGGCTGGCAAGATGGCTCAGTGGGTAAAGGCCCGTGCCACCAATTCTGATGACCTGAGTTCAAGACCTGGAGCTCACGTGGTGGAAGGAGAACCAACTCCTATAAGATGCCCCTGACCTCTACACACACGCCATAGGGCACGCACATGCACACACACACACACACACACACACACACCATAGCACACAACCCATAGCACACACACATGCCATAGCACGCGCACACACACACACACCCCATAGCACACACACACACACTATAGCACATACATACACCATAGCACACACACACATGTACACACACCATAGCACAAACACACACATACTATAGCACACACACACACACTATAGCACACACACACACCATAGCACACACACACACTATAGCACACACACACCATAGCACACACACACACTATAGCACACACACACCATAGCACACACACACACACCATAGCACACACACACACTATAGCACACACACACCATAGCACACACACACACACCATAGCACACACACACACTATAGCACACACACACCATAGCACACACACACACACCATAGCACACACACACACTATAGCACACACACACACACACCATAGCACACACACACACACCATAGCACACACACACACACACTATAGCACACACACACTATAGCACACACACACACACACAATAGCGTGTGCATGCACACACACACACACACACACATGTATACACCATAGCACATGCTCACAGAAAGTAAACAGTAAAATACAATTTTAAAAAACATTAGATGATACGTTTTGCTCAAATATTTATGCCAAAGCCCATTTAACAAGTACATAGCAGTGAGGACCATGAGCCAGCAGGCCAGGCCACCTAAACTAAGGCTTGACTCCCAAGTGCTCCCTAGGGGTGAGCACATCCTTTGAGCATGTTAACCAGTATTTCTTTACTTGTAAATTTGGAAAGATACTTCTAACCCTGACTTACAAGTACCAGCATCAAGAGCTGCTGCCTCCTAGGAACACAGGAGCCCTAACTGGCTATTAGTGAGTTAAACCAGCCGAGGAGGAACTCTGCCCTTTCCAGGGATCTTCCGCTACCAGCTCTACTGTCTGTCTTGTTTTCTGTCAGGTGGGAGGAACAACAGACTTGGCTTGTAGAAAGGTGTAAACACTGACACAAACACGGGCTGCTTAATTATATTCTAGCTCCTCAAATATACAGCATCAGCGGGCCAAGGACAGAAGAAGAGACCCCACATCCCTCAGCAAAGCGGCATGTACGCACATCCGAATCAGGCGAGCTGCTAGTCTCTCGGGTCACAGCTTGACACTTAGGCCCTGCTGGTGGCACCTGCAAGGCACCTTCCTTCCCAACGCTTGAGTGGTCTGACAGCGGCAGGCTCCTGCAGTCAATTCCACAATTTAAAACCAAGCATCTTGTTTTGCCCACATGACAGGAATAAACTATCAGGGAAGCAGGTGTGTGGTGTGACCTTGGGATCTTGACAGCAGCCCGCGTGGGTGTCCCTGCAGAACATCCCTGGAGGCCAGCGGCTCTGTGCTTATGTAATGCCCAGGCTTGCTCCTGCCCTGCTGCAGTGGGAACCTGCTGTGGCTCTCCCAGTCGGTGGCTCTGGGAGGAACGGGTTCTGTTTAGATTTAATGATGTCCCTTGGCCGGAATGGTGAGGCCTGGCTGCTACAGGGGAGCATCTGCCACCAAGCAGCCCAAGGAAAGGCCAGCAAGATGTCCCCAGACACATGACCTCCAAGGCCTCAGCAAATGCAGAAGAGCTCTGAGAAAGGGTTCCCCAGATGGGCAGGTAGGAGGGTCCACACCCAGTGACCCGCTAGGCCTGGAGACAGTCTAGCAGAGAGCAGAGAAATGCTGGTAGTCTCTGGGGGACTAAGAGCAGGGAAGTGTGTGTGTGTGTCTGTGTGTGTGTGTGTGTGTGTGTGTGTGAGAGAGAGAGAGAGAGAGAGAGAGAGAGAGAGAGAGAGAGAGAGAGAGAGAGAGAGAGAGAACAGAAGACTCCATCATTATGACATGGTGGCTGGCCCTGTCTATCTAGGTGCCCAATAACAGAAACTAAATTCTCATAAAAAGCTTAGGCCAGGGTGCCTGGGCAGGGTGCTAAAATGCAGCCATGCAGTGCCATGGCCCCCACTAAGACCTGTTTCATCCCCCCCACAAAAAACACAGTGGGAGGCACAGGAGACATCAGCTGAGCCTGTTGGATGAAGCTCTTTCTGAACTGAAGATGCCACAGAGGATGTCTGAGTTTGCTGGCAGCAGCCTAGCTGAAGGTCACCTCCAGGAGAGGAGAAAGAGCCTCTTGTCTGTCAGTGTCTGTCATGGGTGAAGAAAGGAAGGCAGCTAATGAAGCCTTCCCAGTGGGGATCTGCAACCTGGCTGACACTGACAGTCACTTTTCTCCTTTCTTTTCTTTCCCTGTCTCCCTTAAAAAAATGTAAGGTACAGATGTTGAGGAGCCTGAGGGAGGGGCGCTCACTGAGAGTGAGGCTCACCTCTGCCTTCTTCAGGAATCAGGAAGCAGAGAGGAAGCTGGGTAATCCAGGCTAGGCTGCCCTTACTTTCTGGACCAGTCTCCCGAAACTCAGCAAGCTGTTTCTTACCAGGCTTTTAGCTTTCTTTTTCTTTTATTTTCTTTCCCTCTCCTCATCATCCTGCCTTGTTATTTTGTCAACCTCACCAAAAAGGAGCCTGAACTGATGCCTGTTCACTTTTGCCTTGTTATAGGGGAAAAATATTCAGATCAAAAGGTGGATTTCAGGGCTGGAGAGGTGGTTCAGTGGTTACGAGCACTTGCTGTTCTTGCAGAGGACCTGGGTTCAAGTCCCAGCACCCAATTGGTGGCTCACAACTATCTTTTAAAAAGCTATATAACCACCACCACCTTCCTCCTCCTCCTTCCTTCTCTTCTTCCTCCTCCTCTTCTTCTTTTCTTTCTTCTTTCTTTCTTTCTCTTTTTGAAACAGGATCCCATGATATAGTTTATCTGGCCTCCAACTCAGTATATGGCTGAGGCTACCCTTGAACTTTTGAACTTCTGACCCCCTGCTTTCGGCTTCCTGCGTGGTGAGATTTCAGTCACGTGCCACCACACGCCATGTATTTGGTGCTGGGGGTAGAACCTAGGGTTGCTTCCATGCTAGGCAACCCCTGTACCACCTGAGCTACTCCCATTTTAAAAGACTCCTACTTTTTATCTTTGTGGTTTTTAAATGACATTATTGACTTTTTCTTGGGCTTTATGTTTCCTGGTTGTAGCAATCAAAGAACATGCCAAGAAGAAAAATCAACTACAGCTGGACAAGAGAAACAGACGTGGACTAGTATTACCCCTGTGTCTGGACCGATGCCCTCCTAACCCTGACTGGACTGCCTGAAAGTGAAGTTTCTAAGTCATCAGCTACGGAACACCTTTAAAAGCACTCTTTTTGTGATCACATTTCTTTCCACACAATGATTCTGGGAAAAAAGGAGAAACAACTTACTTTCATAGAAAACTGGACACATGTTCTCTCGTCCGCTTGATATGAGACCCAGAGCATTAACAGTCCGAGGTAGGCCACCACGCAGACCTGCAGCGGGGGACAACACAAGAGTCATGACCAGGGCACGCTGGGGAGCCATTAACACCGAGCTCAGTGCCCCTCGCAAGAGTCAGCTCTGCTGCCAAGCCCTTTATCTCACTTCATTTATGTGATTTGCACATTTCCCAACTTGTGAAATAAAAATTTAAAGACGCATATATCTTTTAAATTGAAAACGTATTTGTGCATCCATACGTTGGTATGCGTACATAAATGTAGTGCCCTCAGAGGCGAGAAGGCGGTGTCAGACCCCTGCAGCTGGAATTGCAGGGAGTTGTAAGCCATCCAACATGGGTGCTGGGCACTGAACTCAGGCGGGCTTTCTGCATGGGCAGTATCCACTTTTAACCACGGAGCCAGCTCTCCCACCCTACGGAACATGGCTTTAAAATAGAAAAGCCATTACTTCAGCCAGTATTTATTAAGTTCCTCTGTATCCCAGGTAATACAGAAGATACTTCAGAGCTTGAAAAATAAATGACAAAGTTTAATCTCTTTGATTAGTGTGTGTCCAGTAAAGGACAAAATAAATTCACAAACCACTCTCAGGCGCGGCATTATCTGCTCCAAGCCATCCAGAGAACTCTAAAAGGTTAACGAGATTAAGTCTAATAGAAAAATATAGAAGGCTTTGCTTTTGAAGTAGGCTTGAAAAGCCACCAGCAGCATGCTGGTTTGTCTAAGGGCTGCCCATGGCTTTCTGCACGCTCCTGTCACAGAACCCTATTAAAGCAGGTGTTGCTATGATCCCATAGAAGAGACGGAAGGGGATCCAGGGAGCTGCACAGCAAGCAGCCTGGTGACAGCAGGGGGATGAGACAGGACAGAGCAGGCTAGAACAGGCAGAAACCCAGGAGAGCTGACACAAGATGTCGAGTAGAAGGCAGGGGTGGAGATACAGGTCACGCGGGCGTGCGACAAGAGAAAAGCTTGGGTCTCCAGCAGGAAAGCAACGTGGCTTCGCATACATGTCAGTAAAATACACAGAGATGTCTGGTGACATGTGCCTGTAATTTCAGCACACTGGAGGCTGAGGCAGGAGAGTCACTGTAACTTCCAGATGACATTTCTTTTTGTTTGTTTGGTTCGCCTTTGGTTTTCTTTTTCGAGACAGGGTCTCTCTGTGTAGCTCTGGCTGTCCTGGAACTTACTCTGCGGAGCAGGCTGGCCTCAAACTCAGAGATCCTCCTGCCTCTGCCTCTGCCTCTGCCTCTGCCTCTGCCTCTGCCTCTGCCTCTGCCTCTGAGTGCTGGGATTAAAGGTGTGCACCACCACACCGGGTTCAGATGACATTTCTAACGAGACACACCATTGGAATCCTGGGCATGCTGGTCTGAAGAGATGTGAATAAGAAACAGAGCAAGCCTGGCAGAGGCAGCTCTGCAGCACAGGACACAGTCCTGGTACCCAGTGCATGAGACAAAGGCTAAGTAGCCCATGCTACTAAGTCAGGGAACAAGTCCTTTTTGAAAGAAGTTTTTTAAAACGATTATTTTATCATCATGTATTAAAAAAAATACACAGCAGCAGGTCTCATCATGGCATCTTTGTACGTGTACGTAATATATCCTGATCCTATCCACCCCTCCCTCACTGCCCCTCCCACTCCACCGATCCCCTCTCTCTTCCCAACAAGCCCCCCGCCCCCCGCAACCCATTTTCATGTCTTTAAGTACATTTTTAAACATTCCGGAGGAATACAAGTTTGACGAGTCTGAGGGCTCACTACCTCGCCTCCCTCGGAGTAACAAAGACCTTGTTTTCTTCAGCAGCAGCAAGCCAGGCAGAATGTTCTAACCTCACCCCTGTCACATCCTGAAGCATATGCCTGGGCTTTCTCCTCAGCTTCTGTCAGCGGGATCAAGATTTCTCCCACATAATTGTCTTCGTCCTTGGAGGCTGCCAGGCTGAAATCTCAGTTGCCAAGATTCCCTGCCTTCTCGCTAGGAGACACGTGCATTCTAATGATCAAGACAGACTGACCAGCATCTTTAAAATAATCACGGTTCCTCCGCCCTGACAAAAACCCCGTTTCACTGCCTGCACCCCTGTGTCACCTTCACCAGGCCTGACCTCTAGCAAGACATCGCGTGGCGTAGCAATGCCGGGCCACGCTCAGCAGCACACTGCTTGTCCACCTACTGAACTCCGTGGTTCACACAACCTGTGCTGGCCTGTCCTGTGACTCTGGGAACTGAGAGAAGAAAACCACAGTGTCACTCTGAGACTGACCCAGCCTTCCCGAGGGAAGCTGTGACACAGTGGAGGAGTGAACAGCTTCTCGGCTGCAGGAGTGCACAGATGGTGTAACTGACCTGCTGGAGGCTTGGAGACACTCCCTAGAGGAAGACAGTTGAGGATATGTTTGTCATGTACCTATGAGAAGATGGAACTGTAGGAAATACTGGCCTATTTAGAGTCTTGTGAAAAATAGAAAAATATCCAAGTTACCCACTTTGGACAGAAAGCACCTCAGATATTTTTCCTTTAACTTTGGCATATGGGTGTCACATCGCTACAGGGCTTGAGCCAGCTCAGCTCAGCTAGCCTGCATAGGCTGCTGGTGGGGTCTTCTTACCCACAGGCTTTGCATGAGCTAACGATGCTTTTTTTTTTTTCTCTCTCTCTCTTTTTATTGTAGTGTGTACAAAGATGTTCTAGAAAATTTATATTTATTAATACTGAATGCTTTATGGCCATAGGGAAAGAAAGTAGCGTTCTCACGCCAGGCTGAAGGGCCTGCTTCCCGAGCTGGGAGGGTGCGGGCATGCCCAGAAGACAGGGAGCTCTCATTTCCAGGCAAGGAATGGAGGGCGTGCTGAAACATGATTTCCTGGTATGGGGCCAGAGCTCCTGTCCTGTACAGCGAGAGGAGGCCCACAGAACGACAAGTGGACATTAGCGGGAGGCGTTTAAGAAGTTACTTAACGGACCAGACAAAGGTGCAGGTGGACCTGGTGGTGTCACACTCCAAAGCCCAAGGAGACGCAGGGTCTGAGCATCAGTGCCAGAAGCAGCAAGGCCAGGATCACTGAAATCTTGGGATGCTGGTATTCTTGAAGTATTCTTTTGAATGGAAAGGAGCAAACGACCATTTTAACTTATTTTTAGATACATGCATCTACAAGTTCTTTGCTTCTGAACCCCACAATCTATAGAAGAGACGGTTTTGTCTGTACAGGGTCAGGTCTGCCTCGCCTCTTGTGAGCTAGAGAGCTAAACAGGGCTGGAATGTTCTCTGAATGTTGAGTCTGTTTCCAGACGGAGGGGTCCCGGGTCTGGCCACACTGTGGCTTTGCTTATTTGATCTAATGGCCTGCAGAGCTGCCTGTCAAGGGGCTGAGTGGGAGGCAGGACCAGTGAACTGAGGTGTGTGTGTATAAATGATGTTTCTTCATTTTGCCATGACAGGATGGTGGTGCCCAAAACATTCTGCGAAAATCAGAATTGTTGTCACTGATCCCTCTCAGTGTGTATTTGCAGTCTGGCCTTGTGACAGTCTCACTACCTTCAACTTATCTGTTTTCTTCTTTCTGGTGTTGGCAGAGTTGCTAGACAGGGTTCCTGAGGGTACAGCCTCCTGCTGCCAAATCCCCTTCATTCTTCTTCCTTGCTCCGCCCCGTCCGTCACCCGTAAACTCAAAGTGACACTGTTGTTGTAAGTATTGGCTGTGAAGTGATTTCATGCGATCAATATTGTAACAAGAGGAACATAGTCCCTTCCCATGTCACAGAGTCAGAGGACCGACCACCCTCGGAGGTGGGGGTGGGGGGAGGCTGCATCTCACTGGATTTTCCTAAAGAGAATCTCCACAGGCGGCTGCCTGCATTATAGAATTTAAGGCAAACTATTTGGAGTCATTTTCAACGAATGGTAAATGTACTGTAGTCTGTGGAAGTGATGTGGTCTTACTTAGGAGAGCTGTGAGCGCATAGTGTGGCTGGGGAGTAGACAGTGAGGGCTGCTTACTGCATCATGATCTCAGGACTGCAGGGGACACGTAAACATGGCTGGAGCAGGGTTTTTTCTACTCCGTTTTCATCGCCACCTCTTCGTTAGACAAGGCCAAGAAGCCTTTGGTCCTACCCTCACAGTTCCTGATTCCATAGGTCTAGGGCTGAGGCCCAGAATCTATAACCCTAACAAATTCCAAGGCTGCCGCGGCTGGTCCCAAGGCTTAAGCACAAACCAATCCCCTGAGTGCCAATTCGAGACAGGGTTTCTCTTGTGTAGCCTTGGCTGTCCTGGACTCACTCTGTAGACCAGGCTGGCCTCGAACTCATAGAGATTCACCTGCCTCTGCCTCCCTGAGTGCTGGGATTATAGCTGTGTGCCACCTCACCTAGTAAGAGCTATGAGGAGTGAAAATAGTATTTATTGCCGATGGCCATGTACAGTGTGTTCAGCCCAGTATGGAATGTTTTACATATATGTCTTTGCCTCATCCTCTGAGACCTCAAGTTGTAAACAGTTAGGTATATGTTTATTGCAAAATGAATTTTTAATATTCGTAATATATACACAATAAAAGTGTTGGTGCCATGAGCCAAGTTAGTGCTTCATAGTGCATGCAAGAATCCTTAGGATTGGAGACAGAACCCCTCTGCCTTCACCGCTGCATAAACACAACCTCCCTCTGGAGCCCCCACACTCTGGAACGCTCAGGGAGCACCTCTGAATTATCAGCATATAAGACATATCACCCTGATACACAGGATACGAACCACCCATGCCAAACCAAAACAAAACAAACAAACAAACAAAAAAATCCTTCCCAAAATTGGACCGTGTCTTCAAGGGTGCGGCAGCAAATGTTCAACAGTGCCTCAGAGGTGTTTGCCACATCCGGTCCTTTCCATGGAGAAAATTCTATCACAGCAGATTTCCAAGTAGCGAACGAAGTGAGGCTGCCGGGCAAGAGACGCAAGCCGCTACTCCGCTCCCACCACATCTCCTTCTGCTCTACTTTGATGGGAGCATCTGCTCTCCCACTGCGGTTGGCTTATTACTACACTCGGCAAATTAAACTCTACTAACTGTGTAGAATCCCTGCAAGCAGCAGAGACTCAGTGCAAAGGGGCACAGAAGAGAGTCAAAGAGAAATCCCACTACACACTCTAGCCCACCGTTACCTATGAGAAACACAGTATAAGGGCCCCATTAGATGCTTAAGACAGCAGACAGCATCTATCTATCTGTATATTGATCTACCTATGCACGGCAGATAGATAGATAGATAGATAGATAGATAGATAGATAGATAGATAGATAGATATCTCAAGGCTTTATAACAATCACAAAATGTAACACAACAATGCACTGTAATGAAGTTATCAGTATCAATACTCTAGGTGCCAGGACCATTAGTAAATAAAATTATCTGAATGTGCGCGCCATACTGTAATGACAGTCGGTTTGGCAGCCTGTGTATCTGCTAAGTGGGTAATGGCGGGTGGTGTATACAACATGGAAGCCTCAGAATGGGTTGATTCATTCACTCCCCCCCCCCCCCCACACACACACATAGCACAAGCTGCCAATACCACACTTCCTTCCAGGTACCTACCCGATCCTTTGTCTGTTTCATAATGCTACAGTCATGAAACAGCTATATCTTTTTTTTTTTTTTACTATGTACTACTTGTTAGAGATTTTGAGGTTAATCGAATAGAATTTAAGCACAATGGGACCGTGACGGAATCCTTCGTATTTGTTATCATATTGTTATTTTTCATTAGAGATTTAGGCAAAAGCAAACCAATAAGGTGCAGAAATGAGTCCTCCGCCATTCGATCACACACACACACACACACACACACACAGGAAAAATAGCATTCAAACCCATGAAACACCAAGTCAAGTTCCTTCAGCAAATGGAAAGTGCTTGCTTGGCTCAGTTGAAAATCAAGTATGAAACTGTACAAGTGGCTAGAGTGGCGTGGCAGCCAAAGAGCTTGGATTTTGATTCTATTTCTTGACTAATGAAGTATCTTGGACATAAGTCCCCCACCCTCCACCTGAGACAGAATCTCAGGAGACCCGGGCTGGCTTGGAAGTCACTCTGTAGCTGGGACTAGCTTTGAACTCAGACCTTCCTGTGTTTCTGCCCTGAGTACTGGGTTGCAGGCATGCACTACCAGGCCTGGCTTATCTGAGTCCGTGCTTTCCACTCCCTTATCTGCAAAAGAGAACAATAGTGGTAGCTGTGACAGTGAATCTGATGGCTAATAGAACTGTAAAGAAGACACCTGGGAAAATCCTTCCGTACAGCCGGAGGACACCATCGATCTCGGATATATCATTAGCTGGTGATTACTAATGCCATCATTACTGTGGCTGTCAGAGATCAAGTTTATAGTCTATTAAAAGGCCCTGAATGTACTGACAACATAGCCAGGCTCCCAACTGACACTGCTGGTCACAAGTACTGTGCCTTCTAATTAGTATCCGCGTAAGTGGTCAGTGGGCACACTCTTGATGTTTATGTAGGAAAAGCCATGTCTGGATGATTTAACACTGTGCTAACAAGGAGCAGTTTTCCATTCTACCCACCTAGCAAGCACGCTGTGCAGATGACCCCGTTCCTTCTGTTTGTTTTGTCGTTGCTGTTTTCAAGACAGTTTCACACAACCCAGGTGCTCACCTCTTAGCTCACTCTGAGGCTGGGTATGACCTTGGACCCCTCCCTCTGCTACCTGAGGGGAGGGCTCGCAAGTGTGTGCCGCGGACGTCCTACGAGGTCACTGTTGCTAGGTCTGCTTTCTAGACAGTGAATGGAGACCTCAGTGAGAAAGGCCCCATGGTCAACAGCACCAAATACAGGACCACAGCACGCCGCCCGTCTCTGGGCCACGGGGTCTCCCTGGAGGAATCCCAGCAGCCAGGGGCACAGGGATCTGCGGAGCCTGCCAGCCCCTGCTCCTCCCTCAAATGGCTGAGTCATGGTAAAGCGCTGGGGGTCCAAGTCAGCCGAGGAGACTGGCTTATCACACTCAGTGGAGAAAGTAATACTTGCTAACTTATACATTGTTTAAAGATTGTTAAGTAATGCGCCTGGAACCACTTCAGGCATTGCTTTATTTTCCATCTCACATGACCTCAATCTTTGCCAGTAACTACTCGGAAACCTGAGCTGAAAATGAATAATAAATGTAAATGAAAGCACCCTGTCACATCTGAGACAGAATCCCACTCTGCTCTTTTAACAAATAGTCACTGTGCCACAGACTCCTGGAGGCTTGCGGCTCCACAGGGAGGAGTCGAGACCCCAAGGCCTGCCTCCGCTGAGTACAGCAGTGTCCTTGCACGAGTAAAGGGGCCTGGAGGCAGCAGGTGGCCCAGAACACAGAAAACACACACCTCAACGTCCTCCTCCAACAAACAGGACAAGGTGACATGAAAAAGGCAATACCTTTTTTAAAACAATAGTTTTATCTGAAATCAAAAGAATTGGGAATTCTCAACAAGTCCAGTACATGACACAGGCATGTGCATGTGCACACCACACACACACACACACACACACATGCACACACACGTGCACATGCACGCACACACATGCACACACACATACATGCACACATACACACACACATGCACACACACGCGCACATGCATGCATACACATGCACACACACACACATACATGCACACACACACACACACACCAGTAAACTTGAAGTTGATTCTTTTTTTTTTTTTTCTTTCAAGACAGGGTTTCTCTGTGTATCCTTGGCTGTGCTGGACTCGCCTTGTAGACCAGGCTGGCCTCAAACTCACAGTGATTCGCCTGCCTCTGCCTCCCGAGTGCTGGGATTAAAGGCGTGCGCCACCAGCTCCCGGCTTTGGAGTTGATTCTTATGTGAGTCCTCCTGGTGTCCTTTCTTCAAGAGCACAGATCCACTGCACATTACCCAAGCCCTCACAGCTACATACGTGACATGCAGGGACCAAGGGAACACAGTAAGATGGGACGCCCGGCTAGCCAGCAGTGGCTCTGGTAGCTCCGTCAGCGGTGCCTGCTTCCCACACTGCTGGAGGAGTTAATGCGACAGCATGTGGAGAGGGCTCAGCCTAATACCCAACACACAAGGCAGCTGATAAACACCGTCAAGCAAATAAATGAACCCATTCATGTAGTGTCCTGGCCTACTCCTGCAAGGGCCACTAGTCACCCACCTTCTCTGGTAATGTGGGCACGGACGGTTAGCAAATGTCTGGGTGACAGAAAACATCTTTCTCTGCTTCGCTCCGTGTCTGCCATAAGCCCATTTCTTAGCAAATGCCCAGGAGATAGCAATCTTAGTGACCACAGTGCACTCTGCATGTTCCTGATTTACCCTACGACAACTATATAGAGGCAAGCATTTATAAATGCTGGGGGAGGAAACTGTTTGGTGAAAAAAAAAAATAGTTTCTGGCCATTCCAGATCCAAAAATTTTTTTTTCTTAAACACAATAGTTTCAGTCAAACTCAGTACCCAAGACGTTAGCATAGTCAGAAGCGACAGTCATGAACAGAAAGAGTGAAAGCCAGCCTGAAGCTCATGGCTGAACCAAACAGGAAGAGATGTGGGGCATTAGGCACAGGCATTGAGCTCAGAGCTTTAACCATAATATTGGGGGAAAAAGTTTTGGTCTCATAAATAAAACTCAGAATAGTGGCGTCTTTTCTACTATACACAAAGCTATACGGTGAAAGAAATGTCCAGGCAGGAACTGCAGCCAAGGTCATCTCATTTACATGTGACAGACAGGAGGGTGGGCTGTGCCTTGTCATGTGCTTTCAGGAACTGTGTGCGGCTCTACAGTAGCACCCATCCTTGATTTTACTTGGTGCAGTCGTCATCAGTGGGAGGCCCTAACGAGACTTGGACTGCTCATCCACGTTGGAGTTTGGGCCTGCAGCCTTGGCTTTGTATTTCCACATCTTCCGGGGAAGCTGGGGGAAATCTTCAATATTTACTTTGTAAAGATGACAAAGTTTCATGAAGCATGGGCTGGCAGGCAGCTCACTATGTAGTGGAAGCTGGCCTTGAACTCCCAGCCTGCCTGCCACTACCTCCTAAATGGTGGGATTATGGAAGAACCTTTAAAAGCAGCGCCATCCCTACCACCTTCTGCCCCATTTAAAGCGAAGGGCTCCACCATGACCTGCCACTTCCAATAAACACAACTGTTTTTCTTTAGTATTTTCCACCAGTGAGGCTTTGGGATGGGCACCGATGTGTCTAGCCAGATCTGTTATACAAGCTCGGGGCGGGAGGAAGATGTGCTCCACGTACCCTTTCCCTGCTCCCCAGCACCCAGCACCATGCAGGTGACGCTTGCTGCTTTGTACAGTGATTCCTACAGAACTGACTAAGATGGGTTGAAATGTGCAAACAGTGGCTGGGTGAGGGCAGCGGCAGTCCCCTAAATCCTATGGATGCTGCGTGTTTTCCTTGATGCTTCTGCCAAAGCAAGATTTCTGCTGAAAAGCTGGGAAGACACACAGGCAGCCTGGTGTTCAGCAGCTCCGTCTGAAAACCACTTTATGTGACTCAGCGCTCTGAGCCAACGGCTCTCAGGCTGGGCGGTTCATCTACTCTTGGGAAAGCCACGTCGATCCCGGTGTCTGCGTTATGGCAGAAGCCCCCAAGCAGAGCTGCTTCCTCGTGGTTTCTTTTCACAGTGCAGCACAGATCTGTGCATTTGGGCGAAGGTTTGTGCTTCCCAGGAACTACTGAGAAATTTTGCAATTACATCCTCAAAAGACTGAATAAATACATACAACAGAATCTCGAAGCAACAAAGTAGGCGATGAATAAAAACTGGGCCAAGTACAAATAGGACAGAAACTGGACCTTTGAAAATGTCCTTTTCTTTCCTTATCTCCAGGCATATTAATTTAGTCTTCAAGCTTTATTCAATTAAGTCCCCTACTTTAAAAAAAAAAAAAAAAAAGGAGTCTAACTTTGTATATATGAGGTCATTTTCTTCCAAAAATGCAATAAGTTAAAAAAAAAAAAGAAAGAAAAAGAAAAATGTATTATATTCCTTTATAGAAAACTGTGACTCTGAAAAGTCAGGAAAATTAAAAGTTGGTCAAAATGTTTTCTTTTATATGAAATCAAGAACTAAATCACATGACTACTCCTTATAAACCACTTTAAATACTGAGTTAACGTAGCAAGTGTCCACTATATTAACTAGCAAGAGAATAAAAGGAGTTGACAAGGGTCCTAAGAAGAGGTAGACAGTGCAGAAGGGTGAGGCTTGTTCCCAGGGATGAAGAGACCAGTCTTAATAGTTACACAGGCCCATGACAGGGCTGAACATCTTTATAGACATAGAGATGGAAGCAAGAAGCCAAGACTGCCATACAGGTCAGCATTTAACGTGGCTGCACCCAGATAAGCCTGGAAACCAGTCAGCGACAGCCTGGGTGGCTCCGGAGTTGTGTCTCAGGTGATGAGGCATTGGTCAGGTGAGGTCTTGTAAAGTGTTTACGTGATTCTAGAAACTATTAAGATGGACGGACACAAAAAATGACCTTGATTAACACTTGGCAATTTCAATACACAAACTGTGGGGTATGGAAAATAAAGGGAAAATCTTTTAGTGAAGGGGATATAAAAATCATATGAACTAATTATAACTAGATCTTATTTTTAGCGAAATGTAAAGAAATACACACAAATTAGTTATGGATGTTTGAACGCTGATTTGTTCCTATCGAGAAGTCAGCTTATGTGTGATATTAGAATTTGATTATCTTTTAGTCTTTACCATTTGACTTAAATAGCAAACTATTTATGACTATAATGACATCAAGATTGAGGTTTACTTCTAAATACCTTTAAGGGGGTATACGGCGGAGGACGAGAATACACAGAGCAAACAAGAACAGTTATAAGTTGATAATTATCAAAGCTGGGTGAGAAAAACATAGAGGCTCATTATGAAGTTATATTCTTTTTGAGTTTGCTTGGATCTTCATAGTAAGTTGGCTATGAGAAAAATTATATAAGCTTATAAAACCATTGGAATGCTGGGTAAAACCAAACTACCTGGAAGATACACGCGCAAACAGACCGCACTGAATTATCACACCACGCCCTTTGAGAGATGAACTGGAAGCAAAGTTGGCAAACACTTAAACAGTTAATTTATCACTGAAGGCCAGTACCTGTAATAGTGTTCACGTTACACATGAACACACTCTGAAAACTAAATCCAAAGCCACTAGGAATTCCTAACAACAAAGCTGGAGCGACAGGTCAGTAAAATGTTTTACCCATGAGCACAAAGACCCAAGTTCAATTCCCCCAAAACCCACAAGCCAACAGGACCCCGCCTCTCGAAGAAAGAAGAGGAGGAGGAAGAAGGAAGAAACAGGGATGGATAAGGGGAGGGGGAGGGGGAAAGGATTTGAGAGAGAGGTCTGACATCCCTGGCCTTAGACTTGAGAACAGCACACTTGACAGATAATCACTCAACAGTACAGCACATGGCAGAGAGAGCAAATCAGTATGAATCATCTTGTTTGATCTTTAAAACGTTATCAAGTGGCTTCTCCGAATGACAACAGCTTTCAGAATAGAAGCTAGCTCTACAGGAATTCTGAGCAGCAGTAATGTTAGCATAACCTTGTGTTTGAGGAGCTTTCCATGTGAGGAGGTCAGTGTCCCCAGCGGCCCACAGCCTCCTGCATGCCTCTCTCCAGAGCGTGGCTAGCCAGACATAGGGCTTTTTGTGAGGCCTGTGTAAGGCAGAGAGAAGGGGAGCGAGGCTTCAGGGAGGTCTCCGTGTGGAAAAATCTGTGATGCGCTGGATTTGGTGGCTGAAGGAGAATTATTTATGGTTCTAGGGCACAATCACTTTGGTCACTCTGTGTTCATTTTCCAAAATTATAGTTTGTCTCAGAATCATCAACAAAGACCAAACATCTCTAATAATCTACCTTTTCAGGAATGTTTAGACCCTCTGTGTCAGAGTTAGGCTAAAGGAGAGACAGCGGATGAATAGGAGGTGGCCCTCCTGAGAGGGGGGTTCCTGAGGCCATGTGGGAACTCAGCCTTTGATGCAGAGTGACGTTTTCCTTTATTCTCTTGAACTGTCCACCTTGGTATCTTCACCTGCCTTTCTCAAGGCCTCGAGTGCCCCTCCCAAGGGACCATCACTCCACCTTCACCCCCGTCTTTGCCTTTTTCTCTCTAGCAGTCTCCTCACAGGGACCTCAGCTTTCACTACAGCTGAACGGGAGATAAGGTAGAGCCTGGGCCTGGTGGTCTAGTCAGGTTTCCCTCTCTGGGCAACCTCAAAGGGCCAGGGGTGGCATTCTTCCCTGGCTAGGACTGGCTAGTGCAGCAGCAATGCCCCCTTTCTGTTGCCTGCCGTTATTATCATGCACTCAAGGGAAGGCCTTGATAACAGCTCATCATAAAGGGGTTTGTGGTAGCAATGTGACAATGACTGCTGAGCCAAACTTGTCCCTGAGAGGGTTTCATCCAGAGCTCTCACAGAAGGAGGGCAGCCCCACCAGAGGGCAGCTGCGTATTTCCACACGGAAAGACACCAGAGTTCTTCTTCACAGGACCCCAGTGGACCCTTTATCTCTGATAATCAGTCACCTGCTGGCCTTCTGCCACCCATGAGAAAGGCAGCGGGGAGCACTCCTGCCGAAGGCTATGAGGAAGGAGATGCGGTTTTGAAGATGTTGCCTGGTGAACATCAACATTCAGCACGTAAGGTGCTTGCTGTGTTAGCACAAGACCCGACAAGACAAAAGCCCAGTGAGGCCATGTGTCCCTAATCCCAGAACAGGGAAGGCAGGGAAAACCGGTCCCTGGGGCTTGCTGGCTAGCCAGTCTAGCCTATTAGGTGAACTTTAAGTTCAGGGAGAGACCTTGTCTCACAAACTGAGGAGAAGGATTGCGTAAGACGCTTGGTGTCAATGTCTGGCTCTGCACATGTGTGTATGCACCACCGTGCACACACACACATACATACACAGACCAGAGAAGACATGGGAAGGCTCCTGAAACTCAGCAGTGGTCCTGCCCCCGTTGGTTTGGGAATGGAACTGGGGCTGACTGGCCTGAGAAGCTTTGAGTTTGGCAGCTGCTTTCCCACCTCTCTCTCGGAGATGGCTCAAACTGGGCAGCACTTTACAAGGGAGAAGCCAAGCCTGGTTGGGATGCTCGCGATGGACAAACAGAGTCCCACAAGAAGCCCTTGAATCCACATCCAAGTGGGCCGCTACCCAGGAAGTACGGCTGGACACTCGGTGATAGGATGATAGACCTAGCATGGAAAATACTTGGGGACTCATAACACACTCTATAAACAAAAATATTAATGGAATATTAAGTATTTGCATCAAACCCAGCAAACAATAGCTATGGATTATAAAGACAAGCTAAGTGGTAAATTTTCCTGAGTTCTAGAACACCAAGGGCTTAGACTATTTTCCTTTGCCGTGATAAAATACCCCAACCAAAGTGAGGTAAGAAACAGGGTTTATTTTGGCTCAGGGTTCCACATTACAGTCCATTATGACAGGGACTTATAGCAACAACGGGAGTTTGAGGGGGCTGGTCACATGGCATCTACTGCCAAGAAGCAGATAGAGACAAATGCTAGTGCTCAGCTAGCTGTCTCGGTGTCATAGGCTCCGGATCCCACCCAGAGCAGGGTGCCAACCACAGTGGGCAGGTCTTCCCATTTCAATTAAGATGATCAAGATATCCTCACCCAAGCACACCTAAAGGCCCATCTCCCAGGCAAGCCTAGATCCTGCCAAGCTGATATCACAAACCATTGCACCAAATATGACCAACGTCCTTCAAGAGGAAGCAGCTCCCACAGTTGCTGGCACTGAGCATCTTCCCATAGCTCCACTCAGTTAGGCACACTTATCTCAGGAGCCAAGATGTCAGCTGGTGACATTTTACCTTCAAGGTACTCCCTGGTGCAAGGAAGGGAGGCAAGACTTGCCCGCAACCACTCCCTGCCCCCACCCTGCACACGCGCTTGTGAGCGCCGGTGCAGCCAGTGAAATCCTTCAGTTACTCTCAGGACTCTGTTCACTAGCTGGACCTGCTTGGCTTTCAGTTTAACAGAAGTCTGACAAAAGAAGTGAGTGGTAACTGCAGTGAAAGTAACCTCTCCCAAGACCTGCGGCCACACCCCCACACCCCCCAACTTCACTCTCAGCGCCGAGCTGTACCCCCACAGGTAGTGCAGCTCCTGCCTCTCACCAAAGAAACTTCTTGCAACCCACAGAGACCCCTGCAGAAAACCACAACTAGTCCAGATGCAGAAAGCTGCTGATCCTGGGCGGCTCAGAGCCAGCAGATAACGTCACCCACAACAGAATCCCTGCAGCCAAGGCTCAGGGAACATCGTGGAAGAAGTGTGAGAATCAGAGGACCAAGAAATCTGCTGTGACATAGTGTGACTCCTAGAAAGGACAGGGAAGTGTCACCCATGACACCTCAACAACATGGCTTCCTAAACAAGACCAAACAAGGACAACACCAATAGACGTGTTGTATTCACACATTTGTGCACATATATGTCAAAATGTATGCGCACGTGTTTAACAATAATAAAAGAAAAAGAGGCCAAGGGTTGAGGGGGTGGGGTCATGGGGGAAGCAAAGGAAGAAAGGAAATGGGATAAACGGTGTATAAAAAAAATCAACCTCTTCAAATGTTTGCCTCAGACGTGAGCACAACCTGCCCCCCCACACACACACACATTGTACACTCACTTTCACGACAAGGCCTTCATCAATTATAAGTGCTCACAAGTCACTGAACCAAAGCGTAGCTTCTTCAGGCGCAGTGACACAGGCTTATAATTCCAGGATTGAGGAGGTGGAAGAGGAGGATCAGAAATTCATGGCTAAGCTAACCTGGGATGTATGACGCCCTGGCTCAAAAACAAACAAAAAAGATGGCCGGCAAGATGGTTCAAAGGGCAAGGCAAAGGTACCACACCAACCCTTGAGTCTGATCCTTAGGAGCTACACGGTAGGAAGAAAGAAGCAACTCCCCCAAGGTGTCTCTTGACTCCCACACACATGCCACGGACAGACAGACTCTCTCTCTCTCTCTCTCTCTCTCTCTCTCTCTCTCTCTCTCTCTCTCTCTCTCTCTCTCTCTCTCTCTCTCTCTCTTTCTCTCTCTCTCTCTCTCACACACACACACACACACACACACACACAGCCTTCTGGGGACCTCGTGAGCCAGGTGTCGTGGTACACAACTGTAACCCCAGCACTTGGGAGACAGAGGTAGATAGATCTCTGTGAGTTTGAGACCAGCCTGGTCTACAAAGTGTGTCCCAGACAGTCAAGGTCACACAGAGAAACTGGAGAGAGAGGGGGGTGGGAGGGGGAAGAGGAAAAGAAGAAAAAGTCTGTGAGTTATCCTGTTGCTTTCCTCAGGGGGGCTTAACACAATGGACAATCAGTTGTTTTCGTGGTTGTTACCGCTACCTAGTATCTTTTTAAGATTTATTTTAGCGTGTATATGTGTCTGTGTGTGTGCAGATGTATTTGCGGGTGCCCGAAGATGCCAGCAGAGGGCATCAGATTCCCTGGACCTGGAGTTACAGGCAGTTGTGAACTCCATACCCTGGGAGCTGGGAACCAGGCTCTGGTCCTCTGAAAGAGCTGGAAGCCAAATCATCTCTCCAGGTTCAAGTCACTTTAAAACAACTTGGAAATGATGAGTTAGTGTTCTGAATATTTCTGGATCCCTGAGCCACCATGCAGTGAGAGCAGCATACTATTATTACTTTAGGTCCTTGTAAATGATACATATAAAATTCCTCTGTATTTCAGTACTCAGCTCTACTGCTCTAAAATAGGCATATGCAAGTTCAGATCTAGGCTTTGGAAACAGCAAGTTTGAGAAAAACAGATTTCAGTGTGATGTACCATGTGTTGGGGGACACACAGCAGCCCAGTGGGTAGCGGGTAAAGAACACATTACTTCCCTTTTAATCTGATTACTCAAAAAGTCTATGTCCTGGAATTGCTCTTACAAAAATATCAAAACTCAAATGATTCAAAAGCGTCCAGAGACTAACCTTCTGGGTAAACGCTCTGGGTGGAACATATCCACAAGGGAAGGGTTTTAAAGATAAGTTGGAGTCTACGGCATCTCCTCACTACTGAAGGGAGCATCTTTAGTTTAGCTCCCTCGCACTGTTCAGGCAGAACTCCGGTTTACAGTGCAGAAGCAGACGCAAAACTGTCCCCGTGTAATTCCGAACATCTTAGGATTTTGCTCAGTCGTAACCTTACTCTTCTACTTGTGGAATTCTTAGATATCCCATGCTATTTTCATATGCTCATTAAAATTAGCTAGTGTACTTAATGTGAGAGCCTCCCATGGCTATCAAGTTAGTGTTTTACTGGTTATTTATTGTATGCGCTCCACAGGAATTGATCCAGCCCTGTAATTATTATTCCTTAGTTCCAACAACCCTGTGACAGCCATGTGATAAAAATTATTTCCCTGTGGTACTCGAGGTGCTGTATTGGGTTTGGGAACACATATTAATGACCCAACATGAAAAATAATGAATTAATATTCAGTGTGTCTCTAAAAATATTGTTCCAAGTTTAATTTTTCAAATGTCAAAACTCTTAGGTGGGAAGTGACAGCACCTTCAGCTTCCTGACGTGAAGAAAGGTCTGTGAAGAGTTGAGCCAAACCTTCTGCTCTCTCGGCCTTTCTTCATGACCATGGTGGAGGCCCGGAGCCACAACATGCTTCTAACTTCCTCTAGTTATAAATAGTCATAAGTAATAGCACCTCAGCCTGGCTGGCTGTGTGTTCTAGAACCACCTGTGGCCCCTGGGGCCTACAATTCTATCTTAATATAACCAGTCAGCCATCTCTTCCATTGTGTCTGTCGTCTTCAACCAGATTTGAAACTTCTGAATGCACTTGTATTTCTAATCCCTCAGAGAATTTTGAATGAAATAATGATGAAATTTGAAAAAATATTGAAATTTGTTCTCTGTGAGTGCATATATTTTGAGGCAGGGTGTCATTATGTTGTCTAGACTGGCCTCGAACTTGAAATCCTCCTGCCTCGGCCTCCTGAGTCCTGGGATTACTGGCATGTACCAGCATGCCTGCCATTGCTTTTGACATGCCCAACAGGACGTTTAGTCAGTACAGATCCATAGAGTGAATTTCATGACTGATGTTGAACACAGGAAATATAGCTAGCCTTTCTTTTAAGCCCTTACCTTAAACTCTCTGAGATGGTTAATACTACACAAATCTCAGAGTTTGGATTCCAGTGGGCAGGACATGGGTGGGGAGATGAGACATGCAAGGCAAAGCATGAACACAGCAGGAGACAGGACGTGGGGGCACCCACCTGCAAGTCCAGCACTCAGAAGGCAGAGGCAGGAAGATCACTGTGAGGTCTCACCAGCCTGGTCTACGGGGCCGACCAGGTCCTAGATACAAGGACATCGCATCACCCTCGGGGGGAGGCAAGAAATGAGAAAGAGCTCGGGATGCCAGAGATGCCAAAGGGAATAAACCGTTGCAGGGTGCTCTGCGGAGCAGGCTACCTTTCTAATGGGTAGTGTTCGTTACTGTCAGATGTGGTAAGGGCCTACTCCATCGGCAGCTGGAGATCCCGCCCCAGCTGTGAGAATGCCATTTTAGACTCACGCACACAACCCTAACAAATGTTAAAGAGAAAAACAAGCCCAAGGCATCTAAATCAGAACCGCTTTCACTGAACCTCCACAGTCCCGGCTTCCTTCACTGCGTAAGGAGAACTGAACCGGGCTGGGCATATTGGACATGGAGGCAAAAGGATTGGGAGTTCAAGGCCAGCCTTGGCTACGTACAGCTCATACAGGAGACCCTGTCTCAAAACCCAAACACAAAATTAAGATCATGAATGATGGTCTGGTCCAGACACTAAACAGAAAAACAAACTCCGGCTTGTTTGTTGCCCCTTTCTGGTGTGCAGGTGTATATGCAGGCAGAACACTGTATACATAAGAAATAAATATTTAAAAAAAAGAAAAACAAACTTTTTGCTAGGCATATGCCAGCTGCCATATTTGTCCTCGGAGAGATTACTGCTCTTCGTATTTCCACTGGTGATTGATAAGCTCTGCCATCTACAAAGGACTCTGAGCCGATGTCATGGACCCCAGCCAACTTGTTCCTTTCCCTATACAGAAACTGAAGTAACCAATCAGCTGCCTGCCTGAGGGGGATGCGTAGAGCCAAATTTATGGACAGTCAGTCAATGTAGAAGAGAGATAGGAGATAACCTAGTTGGTGTCCCACAATTCCCTGGGACTGAAATCTCTCACTCAGGGCCTCTTTAGTCTCTAAGTCAAAGAGAAGTCACCTGTGTAGATCTAGACAGATAGCCAAACTGTACCGAGGAAATGCCAACACTCAAACCTCGAATTAATACGACAGCAGAGTCTGAAAACTGGAGCTGGTCCTCAAGCCAAGAGGCAGCATGGATAAATAAGAGGAGGCCCATAAGGCTGTGGGCAGTGTGGGAGCCTCAGCCTGCATTCCAGAAGTGGGTGTGGCTCTGCTCAGCAGGCATTTGCTAGTGAGCCTTCTGCACAGGGCAGCTTTTCAGGGTCTCCTAGATATACCAAACTAGAATCACCCCTCATCCAAGGGGGAAAATGACCCCCTGGGAGGTGCCCCCCCTCGAGTCCACTATTATCAATCTCCAGAGAGATTCAGAGCAAACTGGGCTGGTGCCATATTGCTGCAACTCCTAAATGGTGACTCAGCGGGAACAGAACGGTGAGACAGTCAAACTGCTGTCTCCTTCGGGGCTCATACTGCCCTGTGAAACACAACAGTTCAAAAGGGTCTGTTCTGCTACCCGGGGGGTGCTCCAGCCTTGATGAACACCACCCCCAGTGACTGGCCCCTAACCAGTCTGCAAGGAGGCAGATCTACAGATGCTACCTATGGCAGGCTTTACACACACTGATCTGTTGGCTCCTTAGGGTGAACCTAAGGGCGAGGATTTCTTTTTTGTTTGTTTGTTTTGTTTTGTTTTGAGACAAGGTCTCTCTGTTAGCCTTGGCTGTCTTAGACTCATTTTGTAGACCAGGCTGGCCTCGAACTCACAGTAATCCACCTGCCTCTGCCTCCCAACTGCTGGGATTAAAGGTGTGAGCCACCACGCCAGCACAAGGATTTCTTGTATTACCAATAAAGAAATAGAAGCCAGGGCTGAGGAGATGGCTCAAGGGAAACAGATGTGGCCTTGAGTTCTGATCTGCAGGTGTGGCCATAAATGTCTATGACCTCTCCACTACACCTGCAGAGACGTCCTGGGTGCGCCACGGACAGACGGTCTAGCCCAATTGATTCATTTTGGGGTCAATGAGAGACACTGTCTCAAAAACAAAACAAAACAAAACAAAAAAGTGGCGAGGTGATTGAGGAAGACATCTGACCTCTGACCTCCACAAGTATATGTGCATGTTCTTCCCAACATATGTGTATGCACACATGAACACACACACACACATGAACACAGACATATACTCAGACACACACACACATACACACACACACTCAGACACACACATGAACATAGACACATACACACACATGAATACAGACACATACCCAGACACCCAGACACACACACACATACACACACACACTCAGACACACACATGAACATAGACACATACACACACATGAATACAGACACATACCCAGACACCCAGACACACACACACACACACACACATGAACATAGACATACACTCAGACACACACACACACACACACACACACACACACACACACACACCTCCCAGACCCCCTAAAGTGGGAACCTGGGGACATTAAGAAACTTGCCCACAGTTAATTCCGCAAATAATATTTGAGCCAGGACTTAACGCCAGGTGTGGTGTTTACACACCTGCCCTTCACCATCTGCCTCCTGTCTCTCCCTTCCTGACAGCCTGGAAGCGTGCCCTGAAACCGACCGCACACTTTATGGGGAGGCAAGCACAGGGTCCCTGTGTCTGAGAGACAGTGAGTGACACACCGCCCCAGCCACCGCAGCCCTCATCCTGCTGAGATGACACAAGCCCACCTGGCTTCTCAGGGACTCCCTCAGTAGGTTGGGGACATCTGGATGCTCTGTCCTACCCACATTCTCTGCTGAAAGAAAACTCAAGCAGGGCCACATGCTGTGGGTGAACTTCAAATGAGTCCTAGGATAAAGAAGAAACAAGAAAAAAAAAAAAAAAAAAAGAGCGCCCCTCGCTGTGTGTTGCCGGCTCCTTGCCACACCCACGAAGCCCTTAGGAACAGGGAACACCACAGCAGCTTCTGACTGAGTCACAAAGTTTCAGGATTTGTTCACCTCACACACTAAAGCACAGCTTTGTCCCTGGTATAATCTAATTCATTTCGTTGGAGCTGGTCTTTTTTTAAATAAAAACTGGTATTCAAAACCAGCTTCGGTCCTCACTCTTTCCTGTTGCCTAGCCTTCAAGGACAGATATTTTCCCCCAGAGCCTGTTGACAGCCACTGCGGTGACTAAAATACCCAGCAAGTCTAAGTGAGTGGTTATTTTTAAAATCATTTGGCTTAGAAAACTCCAATCACGATAATTTCAAGGGAATTCTCGGTACACAAATTAAACATTTTCAATTACTCTGCAAAGATTTGTGAGTTTGAATCATCTTAATTTAAAAATATCTGCCTATGCATATGTATCAGGTGTCTTTAAGTTCTGAACCCATAAAAATTATGTTGGGAGTTTCTTTGTGTTCAGGAAGGCAGAAGGGCCAGACCTGCTTCACCTGTCTCGGCCGCGTTTACCTTCTAGGCTGGAGGCCGTTATCCTAACAGGACTTTCCTGGTGACCAAAAAGGAGCGACCATCTGACCCCTTCGTGGATCAAATGAAGCTACCAGAGAGCTTAGGATTGGCTTTATGGTATAGGATTGGCTTTATGGTATAGGATTGGCTTTAGACAATATGGTATTGAACTAGCAAGCCCGAATGTGACTACAGGGAAGCCAGGCGGGGCTGTCTGACCTTGGGCGGGGCCAGCATGGCTTCTCTAACTTGAGGACTGTCCCATTAGATTTGTGGAGGCACAAATAATTGGGAAGATCTCTGGCGGGGCAGGCATACAGTGGGTACGCAGTAAGCGGCATCTACTTTACTGTAAAGAACTCATGTGCCAATGCAGAACACTGCAAGTCCGACATTACTACAGTCCCAAGCGCACTCCGGCCACTTCACACTGTGTGGATTAAGGCTTGTATTTGTTACGTTCCCCAACTCTTCCTTAGAATGTGATTTTAGCAAGTCTACAAGCAACTGTAGCTTAACAGAACGACTGTGTCAACTCCAAGTTCAGGTTTTCCTACTCTGCTTTTTCCAAGATGAACTTCACTTTGTGCTGCTTAGGCAGACATGTGTGGGGCCTGGGGAAAGGGACAAGGACTGAGCCACACAGGGTGCACCTGACTGTCTTTGAGGCTGTGCAAGATGACCACAGGGCCTCCCCAATTCCTACAGATTGAGAGCCAGGGCCCTAGGAGGAGCAAGAAGCCTAGGGCAGGAGAAGGACCGGGAATCCTGCATAGCTGGGGGGAGCCCAAGTGTACCCACAGTCAGTCCCCAAGCAGTTAGGGGTGCAGCTGGGGTGGGGGCGCATGCAGCTGGGTTAGTTTCCACTCCGCCATGCGGCTTGGCATGCCCGCCGGCGCTTAAGGCAGAACAGACTTGATGCTTACAATGATCCCAGCCCAGAACGGAGTGTCTCTGACTAGCAGGGAGGGGCTGATGCTCGCCATGAGGAAGCCCAGCACGGTCACCGCAATGCCCAGCGCTAGCTGCAGCAGCGCGAGTAGCAGCGGGAAGCGGCAGCCGCAGCAGGTCCGCGCCGCCTCCTCCTCCTCCTCCGCGCGCTCCGGTACTCCGGGGCCCGACTTGCGCCCCATGTTCCCGCTGAGCTGATGGTAGCTGCGCTTGGGCTGAGGAGCTGGGCCCGCCTGGTCTGCTGAGGCCTGGCTGAGCAAATATGGAAAACACTCGCAGGCCAGGAGCCCATGAGGGGGACCCGAGGGGGGTCGCCAACTGCCAACGCCGGGGCCCTGGCGCCTAGGGCCTGTGTGAAGGGAATGCCAGCCTGCTTTGCTTTTGGTTTCGGGGGGACTGCAAGACAAGGTGTTGAATGCTGAAACCGCTTGTGTTTAATTAATATGTCAGTGAATACAAAATAGACTGAGACATACTAAAAGCTGTGGAGTCTTTGACAAAAGTTAAATTATGCTTTTTAAAAATCTGTAATTCAACTGACAAGGAAGGGAAAGAGGACCAGAGGGAGGGAGGGAGGGCAAAAAGACACACTCCCTTTCGCCACCCTGTGCCTTCTACTGCTCCTTCTTGGCCATCAGCTGGTTGTCCGCCTTCTTGCTGTGTGTCCTCACACTTGAGAGGCACGGACAGTGGCCCTTAAGGCTGAGCTCACTCAGGATCCTCTGTGACGTGTGCTAGCACAGAAGCCTGTGTAAGGCACAAGACACAGAGGGCTGGCGCTTTTCCCTGAGGAAGCTTCATGAGAAGAGATAGGTACTTAGTGACACAAAGGCAGAGTTCTCTGAAGGTGAGCCCTGGCTTCGGGCATCCAGGCTCTTTAATGCCCAGTCTGTGACTGAGACCCTTCCCTGGAGATCCTGATTCAGGAAGGGCACTGGAAAATGTCATCTGTACTTTCAAAAAAAAAGATATTTGCACTGATAATTTCATCCTCCATCACAAAGGAGATGAAGGAAGAAAGAAGGGGGAGGGGGAAGAAGGAAGGAAGGAAGGAGGAAGAAGGGAGGGAGGGAGGAAGGAAGACATGAAGGTGTTGGGTAGCAATTTCCTCAGAGGTGAAACATTCCATCCTGCAAGAAGGAATGAAACAATTAAAAGGCTCCTGGAAATCTCTGAAACTGGCCAAATTCACTAACCCCCGGACCCCACCCCCAGAGCAGACACCAGGAAGGGCTGAGCCTCTCTGCACAAGATAGCCTCCACCTGTGGGTGCCTACTGCTGACTGCGACTGCGTAGTGAGCTTGCTGGGGTGGGCTTCCGTGAGGCGGCTGGTCTTTGAGTCATTTCTGCTATGTGAGTAACCCTCGTATTCCTGCAAGTGACCCCAACAAATTTACCAGCTAACCAACTGGACTTTTATGTTTCGTTACTTGGGCCATCCTTGGCTCCTTATGTGGGATGAACATACATTTGTTCACAGTGCCACAGAAATACTGTGGAACAACAGAGGGACGGAGGGCAGAGGCAGAGGGAGGGAGGAGACGGGAGGGGTGGAGGGAAAGGAGAAGAAGGAAGGGGGAATAGCCAAGCCATACTCCAGAGGAATGCCTCGGAAACAGGTGACTCTTCCTCCCTGTCCGGGTGCTAAGTCATATCTTTACTCTGTAGGGCTACAGTTATTCAAAAGCCTTCAGACTGTCTCTTTGGGAACTTTAAGCACTTAAGAGCCACCCAAGATAATTACCATTATTACTTAATTCTACTGTATGTCTAGAATGTGACTCTTATATTTTAAATAGTGATCATTAACTAGAACAGAGATGCCCGCATGCTCTCACCCCAAGTTCTCAGGAGGCCATTACACTGTGACTGATTAATGGCTGCTGGAGTGAATGAATGAAAGAATGAATGAATGAATGAATGAATGAATGAATGAGCGAGCAATCCAATGCGTCAGATTGGCGACCTGTCCATGACCTCACACTGGCACATGTCAGCGCTGGCTGCAAATCAGCTTAGCCTGCACCCAGGACTCAAGGCCTCTCCTGCTTCCTGTCAAACACCTGCCCATCATCCCTCCTGTTAAGTCCGTCCTTTGAAAATGTTAAAGATAATGGGGCCTGAGAGGGGCTCAGTGTTTAAGAGCACTTACTGCTCTTTCTGAGGACCAGTGTTTGTTTCCTAGCACTTTGACAGTGGCTTCCAACTGTGCGCTCTAGTTCCAGGGGATATGATGCCCTCTTCTGGCCTCTGCAGGCACCCAGGCATGAACGGGTGGACAGACACATGTACAGACACATGTGCAAACACTCATCTACATCAATTTTGCTGCTGCTGCTTTCGAGACAGGGTTTCTCTGTGTAGCCCTGGCTGTCCTACACTCACTCTGTAGACCAGGCTGGCCTCAAACACACAGAGATCTGCCTGCCTTGCCTCCCTGAGTGCCAGGATTACAGGCGTGCACCACCGCACCTGGCTACATTAATTTTTTTTTAAGTAAAAATCTATTTTAAAAAACAGAGAAAGAAAAATAACGGGGCTGTTAGCATTTAAAGACAATTCTTGAAAAGTAATTTTAAAAATTATTTCAACAACAGCCACACCGTGCCAGGAGCGTGCCTTCCAATGCAACCGTGTTGAAGGTGACAGGCAGCTTTGGATTTGTAAATCTACATTCTGTTTCCAATCACCCCATGTTGCCTTCACATAGCTGCCCTAGTGGCAGACACTGATGCTCTGAATTTTGTTTACAGACTTCTGTCAGGTGATCAATTTTCTGCACAAAGGTGATCACCCCACTGGACAAGTTGGCCTCAATTGCCCTACAAAACTCGAAAGCAACTAAACTTGTTCTATGATTAGTGTCTCCACTTTCACAGTCAAATGCTTTCAGACAGCGCTGCCCCTCCGACTGCCTTTTATACGCTGACTTGCATCTCCACAAGCGACTGTGTGGTTTTCTAACGTGTCCTCACCGCATGCCCTATCTTGAGCCACCAGTGAAAAAACACAACTATAGTATTACCCAGTCTTAAAAACAAGACGGCATGAAAGGTCCACGACTGTTAAACCAATCTCCCTCCAGCGACGAGAAAGCCCTCAGGCCTGGCCCTCAGAAATGACGGTGTTGGTTGTTATCACATCTCCAGACAGCACAGCGTTCTGACAGAGAGGATCATGGGAAAGGTTCCCTGTGTGGTGGAGCTGCTGCTCACTGCAAAGAGCACAGGCGGCAGACTTTCAAGATGGAGAGCTTTCTGGACCACGGCTTCTTCATCCCAGCACTCGTGAGAATGAGCTTTGAAGACGCGAAACGAATGTGAATCGCCTCAAAGATTCTGAGCCGTGTCCAACTCATTTGCCTCTCCCCACCCCCAGTGCTGTCTGTGGAATGTTCCAGAAGGCCCAGCTGAGCACAGTGGTGGAGGAACTGCAGAAAGCAGGGTGGCTTTGGTTTGGTTGGCTGCTTTGTTTGGGTTTTGTTTTTTGTTTGTTTGTTTGAGTCAAAAGCTTCACTCTCAGTGGTCTCTCCTCATGGCCACCCTGCCTCCACCACCAGGGCTCTTCTCCTCATGGCCACCCTGCCTCCACCCCGAGGGCTCTTGCGTTACAGGTGTCTGCCATTATGCCCAGTCCACTTACTGATTTTTTTAAGGCAGTTTCCCTCCCTGTAGCCCAGGCTGACCTAGGACTCACTATGTAGCCTAGGCCGGTCAGGAACACATAGTAATCCTCCTGCTTCAGCCTTGAAAGTGCTGGGATTTGAGACAGGCATGTGTCGTCACTGCTGGCTCTCTTGGAAATGTTGCTGTCTCCTTTCCAGAGGAGCAAACACTTACACAGCTCACCAGCTTTTTGTTTTCGTTTGTCTTCCGTTGCTGTGTCCATGCAAACACCTGCTGGACACTTGCACATGGGGCAGTGCTTGCTTTCTTCAGTGACTTGAGTCCCTGGCTGTGTGGGAGATGCTCTAGGAGTCAGAAGGGGCTAGAATGCAAATGTCTAGTCACCTCCTCTTCTTCTCCAAGGCTTCCAGACCTTTTCAAGTTTCTGTGCATCTTAAAATAGCATTGCCTGCCCCATGGGTGGGAGCCAACCCCAAGACTATTGATGTTCGGCTATGCTTGCAGACCAAAGCCTAGCAGAGTTGTTCTCTGAGAGGTTCCACCCAGTACCAGTTGGAAGCAAATGTTGAGACTCACAGGCAAATTGAGTCTAGTGGGGAAGTGGGGGGGGGGGGTGATAAATGGACCTAGAGGTGACAGGAGCTCCACTAGAAGACAAACAGAGCCAACTAACCAGGGCACAGAGGGGCCTGTGGAGTCTGACGCACCAACCAAGCACCATGGATGGTCTGGACCTAGGCCCCACACAGATGTAGCCAATGGGCAGTGCAGGCTTCATGTGGTCCTTTAGTAAGGGGAGCAGGAGCTGTCTCTGACATGGACTCTGTTGCTTGTTTTTTGATCATTTCCTCCTGATGAGACTGTCTTGTCAGGCCACAGGGGAAGAGGATGAACTCAGTCCTGATGTGTCTTGATGAGCTGGGGTGGGTGGGTAGGGGTGGCTCCCCTTTTCTGAGGCATAGAAGAGGGTGTGGGGGAGGGAGTGGGGGAGTGGGAGAAGAGGGAGGTGGCTATAACTGGGATGTAAAATGAATAAATAAATTAATAACAAAACATATAAAAATAACATTGCTTGTGTCCTAAAAAAAATTTATCTTGACTCAAACTACTAAAACTTAAGTTTAAGATGTCAAACGGGGCGGAAAAAACCCTGGGTCTACTTTCACAAGGAAAGGATACATGCCTCCTCCTGGCCCTGCTGAGCTCACACCTGGCTGCATGAGGTCCTGTGTGTCCTTTTTTAGGACGGAATTTTTGGGGTTGTGTGGGAGGTGATGTGAAAGCCCCATTTCTGGTTGCCAGCACCCTAATGCCCAGAGGTGTCAGGACGCTCTGCTCATTGTTTCAAGAAAAGAAATCTCTTTGCTCTGTGCCTGGCTGTGCAAATTAGCACTGCCAGCTTGGATTCACAGCCACCGGTCTGGCTCTGAGTCTCCCAGGCCCCAGTGTGTGTCCTCCGCTTCTTCACGCAGCCTTTCTTTTTAGCTGCCTCATGATTCGTTCACACCTCCAGGAGGACAGTGGAGAAGGAAGAGAAAGGCAACTTCATCAACTTCTCCCAACCACTGGTTTACCGTCCCTGTTATCTCCTGCCAAGGAAGGCTATGGGAGAGCCAGGTGGTCTTGGGGGAGACCAGAGAACTACACAGCATGCAGCCCCTAGGTGGGACCCACAGGGCCTTCCTCAGTGAAAGACAGCTGCCAAAGTGGGTATTGTACTAAAGGCACCTACGCGCACATGCCTGGGTCAAACAGCCCAGTGTTCCGAGGTTTCAGTGCCTAAGCTGTGAGCATCACTGGAGAAACACACAACATTGTAAGTGTCTGTGTGCGCGTGGTAGGGCATGGCTGGGTGACTGGATTCGCTCTGCTGCTTCCTTCACTACCCATGACATTTTAGAGTTGTTTTTTAATGACTATGAACCGCTGTACTAGCACAGTTTTTGTAAAGCTCTTTTGGAGGCATTGGAGCTCAGGACTTCCTGATGAAACCACTGTTCCTGATCCTGGGTCAGCAACTACTGGCAAGACTTCTGTTAACTGATGCTTGAAGGAGTCAGGTCCCCTAAGCACACGTGTGAAACAGCAGCCCCCTAGGGAAACAGATCCACCTTGCTCTGGAATCTGCCAGATGGCTGCTGTACCCTGTGCTGTGGGTCAGGGAGGAAGGAGGGCAAGTGGCCACGGTGACAGAGATCCACTCCATGTCCACTGTGTGATGACACAGTGACTGTTGTGCCTTGCTCCCAGCAGAGCTGTGTCCAGTGAGTCTCTGATGGGTTGATCATTTCATCTGGCTGAGACATCCATACCACTGTCAGGCCTTTCCAGGTCTTGTATCTTTAAGCTCCTCAGAAGACATTAAGGTTTTTATCAGATACCAGACTTGGGGAGAATGCAGGAGGGTTCAGGCTTCCTGGAGACCTGTGTGGGAAAATGCCAGCGGGTGGGGGCATCTCCAAGCTTCCTGGGTCTGTACTTCAGAATCCCAGCTTCACCCAAGCCGGACTCGGTCTGCTCTGTTTTGCTGTTTCCTGACCTAACCTGTCCTGTATCAATTGCTGTTCCCATCCCTTTATACTTCTTTGATGATTTCATATGTGCATGGAACGTATTTTGGCCACGACCCTCTCTCGTCATCCTCCCATGGGCCCTTTCTCCTCGCCACCCCCTTGTCAGGCGCCCCTCCTCTCTTAAGGACTATTGTTTTTGTTACCCAGAGTTGAGTCAGGGTTGCTTACACGGACACTGGAGGTTGCTTGATGAAATACAGACTACTTAACAGTGGCTTCGTCACAAGAACATCCCCCAAATTTTAACTAAGGAATTCATAATTTGTTCTTGGTGGGGTTTTTTTTTTTTTTTCTAATTTGCTTTCCTCACACCTCCCCCTCCCCTCCCCACTCAAGCTGGATGCTACCCTGTATTAGCATTGTTATAGCTATTGATCCACGGTCCTTACCCTGCCCCTCTCTACAGCTGGGACCTCTACCCTTAGGACCATCTACAAACCTTATCCAAGCATACATGTGCCCTCTTTCACTCTTAGTGATGGCGTACCTCACATGTACAGATCACATAGCATAGAGAGAGAAACGAAGCATTGGACGGGCACTGATGGCTCAACTTCAGGGTCAACTTGACTCCATTTGGAATGACCTGGGAGAAACGCCTCTGGGCGTGCCTGTGAGCGTGTTTCAGAGGATTAACGGGGGCAGGAAGACAACCTGAACGCAGGTGGCATAGCTATGAGCTAGGGTCCCAGCACCAGCATTCTCCACTCTCCTAGCTGACACGAGAAGACTCCAAGGCTCTTACCAGCCTCACGGTCTTGAGACATTGTTCAGTGCCTCGCCCCACTGACTCACGGTTTCAGGGACACTTGAGCTCTCAGCGAGTCTAAACCAAACGGGATCTCTGAGTACCTGAATCTGATTCCCAGCCCCTCCCCAGGGTGACATTGACTGTGGCCATGAGGTAGCATGACTCTTCAGGGCTGAACACCTGGGAGGGCTGTAAGACAAGATGCCCAGTGGCCCAATGTGTATCTGAGTACGCGTTGTGTGTTGACGTATGCTCGGAACCATACATCATGCCCAGTGGCCCAATGTGTATCTGAGTACGCGTTGTGTGTTGGCGCATGCTCGGAACCATACATCATGCCCAGTGGCCCAATGTGTATCTGAGTACGCGTTGTGTGTTGGCACATGCTCGGAACCATACATCATGCCCAGTGGCCCAATGTGTATCTGAGTACGCGTTGTGTGTTGACACATGCTCGGAACCATACATCAGCCAACCACACACCCAAGACTTGATGCATCTCAGCTCGATTAATAAGCCACTAAACAGAATTCCAGTAACCACTAATTCCCAGGGGCTCCCTGAAAGACGAAGGACGACACCGACAGTAAGATCACACAGCATTAGAAGAGCGTGTCACTCTTCAGATGTCACTAAACAGCTATTCAAAAGAAATTAACTACTTGTATTTGTCATCCACGGCACTGAATTTCATAAGGAAGACTGCATACAAACATCTAACACGCTTTGGGCAACTCCGTCCTCCTTGCTCCCTCTGCCTTGCCGCAGTCTGAAGCTTTTGCTCCGCCAACCTCTCCTCTCCTATAGGCACCGCCTCAAGGTAAAGCTCAGCAAGAGGCCTGTGAAAGGTCACAGAAAGAAACTTGGACTTCATTCTTCAGGTCCTAAAAACTACGCAAGTACTTGAGGAAATGTCATGAGTTACCACATAGACTGGGAGGGAGGAAAAGAGGCAGGGCACTCCTGAGAGGCCACCATGATGCTCCAGTGCTCACCTGAGGGGATACACTGGGCAGAAGAACGGGGAGCAAGGGAAGGGGGAATCATTCTTAAGTACTGATCAATCTGGGGTGCTGTTTCCACCACACAGGACAAGGTGGCTAAATTAGTAGCACTGAAAGAAACCAGACCATGGAAAGTGACTGTTTACGGAGCAGTGACTGCTGTCAATCTGGACGAGCAATTAAGACGACAATGGCCGAAGTTGAAGAATTTTGTGGTTGTTTGTACGTGGTGTGCCTGCTTGTGTACATGTGTGTTCGTTCACACGTGTTGTTGTGTGCATGTGTGCATGTGTGTGTCCACTTGTGGTATGTAAAGGCCAGAGGTTGTGCTGCGCATCTTCCTTGGTCAGTTTCCGGGCGGACACAGGAAGCGCTGCTCTCCAATTCTGCTGGTCTAGACAGCTTAGAACTCCGAGTCCCCTGTGCTGGGCTTACAAGAGGGCCTGCCCAGCCCTGCCATTGTTCTCATGGGTGCTGGGTATTTGAACTCTGGTCCTTGTGTTTTCAGTCACTTTTCCCATGGAGCCAGCTCCCCAGCCCAGAGGAGGCAGTTTTAATACTGGATTCCTGGTCAGGGCTCTGCATCATCACATCACTGTGCTCAGAGAGGGCGTGACCAGAGCTCGCTGCCGCTCTAATGCGTGCTACCTGGCTGGCCTCACTTCTGGGACTGTGGTGTCGGTGTAAGAAGTTAGTTTTGTAAAAGGTTTACAACCAGCACCCAGCATCTGTGAGTCACAAAATCAGATGTTCTAGGGACTGTCGAGTGACTGTGGCTCTTCCGTCATATGACAAAGCCACAGACTTGGAGACTAAGTTCTTATGTAACAATAATTCAGATTGAGATGTCCAAGTGAGGTGATACACGAGGAGGCTCATGGCTCCAGTGGGAGACCACACACACACACACACACACACACACACACACACACACACAAACAACAACCAGAAGGACTTTTAGGTGAAAAAAAGGAGGGAGAGACAGACAGAGGGAGAGAGGGGGAGAGAGAGAGACAGAGACAGACAGAGAGAGAGAGAGATCATTTATGAAGTTAAAAGTAAGTTTTACACTTACAATATAGTGTACTTACTAAAACTATTAGGTTTTTTAAAAACAATATTTCATTTCAGAAAGCAATCTGTGTTTTATTCAGACATGGACTTCCCACTATGGACTAGCAGCTCAAGAAAACTGTCTCTTTAAAATGCACTTATTGAAAATATTATTTTGTCACCATGCCAGCTTTTCTATATAGCTGAGCACCTAGATGTGCCGGTTGTAAATGAAACTTTTGTGTTGTAGCTGTGTATGCCTTTAGTCCCAGAGTTCAGGAGGCAGAAGTGAGCAGATCTCTGTGAATCTGAAGCCAGCCTGGTCTACATAGTGAGTTCTAGAACAGCCAGGGCCACATAGTGAGTTCCTGTTCCCTAAATTATTAAAAAAAAAAAGCTTTTCAAAAAAAATTTAATCCCATGAACCATGCACACTATAAATAAGACTAACTAGATAGTGAAAATTAAAATAGAATTCAGACTAGGGGGAAATTTGTAAAAAAAAAAAAAAAAAATCCTAAAACGATAGAGGACCTATGGCAAAAATATACAAAGAACTCTCAAATTCAGGAATACAAAAAAAAAAAAAAAAAAAAAAAAAAGATCCAATGAATATAGGGACAGAATGCTGCTAGTGAAAGAAGGCAGACAGCTGGTCAGCTGCTAAGGAGTGCTTCCTGTGCTAGTGCACAGAATGCAAACCACTGCCACACTGGATACAAAAAGGTGTGACACAATGCTAGTGCACAGAATGCAAACCACTGCCACACTGGCTACAAAAAGGTGTGGCACAATGCTAGTGCACAGAATGTAAATCACCTCCACATGGGTTACAAAAGGGTGTGACACAGCAGGAAATCACTCCACGCATCACAACAGCTAACGCTACAAAGGTAGGACAGGGGCTGGAGAGAAGGCGAACCACCATTGCACAAGCTTGAGGACCTGAGTTCAAATCCCCAGCGCCCATGTAAGAAGCTGAGTGTGACTGACCGCACTTACCACCTCAGTGCCAGCGGAAGGGGAGTAGGGCTGGCTGGCTGCCACCCACTTCAGACCCAGTGAGAGGAACGCCTCCACGGAATAAGGTAGGCAGTGACAGAGACCTGCGACCCTCCTCCATGCACACTCAGGCATGCCGTGTGTGTGTGTGTGTGTGTGTGTGTGTGTGTGTGTGTGTCTGTCTCTGTCTCTGTCTCTCTCTCTCTCTTTCTCACACACACACACAATTTAAAAAGGAAACACCCCAGAGGATTCCAAGTATGAGTGACTAGGTAGGAGAAGTAGAAGTAGGCTCTCTGTCATGCGTGCAAAATGGTAAGTAAATTAAAAACAACAACAACACTTGGGAAAAGAGTGGCCGTTTCTTAAAAAGTTGAACACATGCTTAACACGGGACACCATTCAATAGATATGGAAACTGGGCAGCGTGGAAAGATGGACACTCAATCATCCACAGGTGCAGGCATGCCGGCCACAGCAGAGCCACAGTGCAGGCACGCACAGGCTAACCTGTAGAAGAGCTGCCAGACGGCTGAGAGAAGACACCAAAAGGAATCCTAGAAAACACAAAGTAGAAGAGGAGCAGGGGGTTCTTAGACAGGGTTGGGAAAGGGAAGGAGGGGTTCACGCAAAGGGGGTGCACACCGGAACCTTAAACTTCCAGAGCCAACGACCCGAGTTTGATTTCAGACCTATGTAAAAAGCTATTCACGGAGCTGAGAGCTTGTAATTTGGCACTGGGGAGGCAGAGCCAGGATCCCAAGGCCAGCCATCCTAACCTAAAGGTAGAGGCACCTGAGGAATGACACTTCTGGCCTACACACACACACACACACACACACACACACACACACACACACACGCACACGCACGCACACACGCACACACATACACACACGCACACACACACGCACACACGCACACACGCACACATATACACACACACACACACACGCACACACACATGCACACGCACACCTTATCAAATGGCCCGTTTTGTGTGTATGTCATTGACGGTCTATCAGTCATCCTCCCAATAAAGCCACCATGGAAAACTCGCAGGAAGGTGTGGTCAGTATTTGCAGTTTAAGTAGAGCTGGAAGAACAATCAATATTTAACCAAGATGCTATCTGGAGATCACTGTGTGCGCAGTGAGGTGGTGATAGTGTCCCAGACATCTGCGCCAGCCTCAGCCCATGCTCTGCAAGGAGCTTCAGCTGATTTATTTTTGTTTTCTGTTTACTAGGCTGTGATCCTAGTAAATACAAACGTGTCCAAGGCATGTTTATTTTTGTGGAGACCAATGACAACATAGCCATTCCCCCCACAATGCTTTCAGCCACAGAATCTCCCTCTTCTGGCCAGGATCAGCCAACAGAAACCTGTACACTTGCTCCAGAAGTGCCGAGCACCGCCTCCTCCCCTTTGGTTTCTGAGGTGCACCTTGTCTACCTGCTGTGTGCATGATTTAATGAGCCATTGTTCCTTCACCCATCCTTGAGGACACCACTTGGATTCATCCTCCACAGACACGAGCCACAGTCAACGTAATAACAGAGGAAATAAAATGCGTGGCAATAAACATTTTAGCATCCTGGGATCCTCTCCCCTGAATTCACGGAAACGCAAGATTCTAAATTAAAGTATCTTGTCCATCGATGCTTCAAATAACTTCCCAAAAGAGTGTGTATGTGCATGTGCGTGTACGCTCACGCGCGCCCTAAGACCCTATAAAAATGGCCTGAAAAAGGGGGGAAACTTAGAAAAAGACCTTAAAGAGAATAATAAGGCACCAACTTACTATGGGAACCATCAGAAAGGGAGCCATCCTGGTGAGGAAGGCAGCCCTAGGGCTCCAGCTGAGGTCAGAGGTCAGAGCTGTGGCTCCAAGGGCGGCTTGGGGGAGGTGCTGGCCTCCACCCCTGCAGCTTTGAGAGGGAGCAGTTAGGACACAGATATGCAAATTGGGGCATCATTAAAGAGTGGAAGGATGGGGGATGAATAAGGACAAATCACAGTGATATCTGTGTGGGCGTGTGTGTGTGTGTGTGTGTGTGTGTGACATCGTGCTTTGTTCTTATACACACATATATCACATATATGTGAGCTGTGTACACACATGCATATGACGTCATAATGGAATCTGTGCCAGTGTGAAGCTTCCCTCCTGGGGGTTAGACGTTACCCCGCCCGTCGCCCTTCCACCCCCTTTGTCTAAGAGTGAGCAGGCACCTTGCTATCACACACGTTCACACCCAGTCGGTGGCACAGACTGCAGGCATCAAAACAGCAGCTGCCCAAGGGAACAGACTGACTTTGGGAACCACTTAAAACGCACGCGGAATCAGCACACGAACGGTGCCCTGAGCGAGGTGACAGCAATGACAAGAGGGTGGTGCATCGGACTTGGCTAGAGAGGGGTGCACCGTCACTGTGGCGGTGTAAGGAAGACCTGGAGGGCTAACCCTGGGGCACCGGAATCTCAACTCCAGTGGTTTCTGCCCATGTGACTTACCCAAAGTCGTAGTTTCCCCATCAGCACAACCCCTGCGTGCGGAACTCCCGAGTCGGGATGCTCCACGTTTGTACAGCAGCGAACCACACCGTGCTTAACAACGACCCTACTCCTCATTGGTTCCGTTACTGAAAGGGCAAAGTTGTTCCCCCCACCAAAGCCTCCCATTTTGGCTCACAGTTAGGATTAAGGATGGAACAAAGAAGAACTTTCTCAATAAGGACATATCCAATGAACTCTAAAGCGCGGCCGATTAGACTCTGCGCTGAAGCAGATTTCCTCCGGCTTATTTGGAGTCAGCAAATCACAGGCCATGGGGGGCGGGGTGGAAATTAGAGTAATGAAGGGTCTAATTGCAAAACAAGAGGTGACGCGGGCGGCTGAGATGCCTGTGTGGATGCTTTACAGAGGCTCACGGCTCTGGAAGTGGTTCAGCCTGCTAATGAGCCCACTTGTTTCCATCTCCGTAAATAGGGGGAGACTCGGAATAGCACCACGTTCCAGCGCTTTCAAGACAGGGAAGGAGGACAGTGCATGAATGGCACAGGACAGTTCCTAATTAGGGCAAAGGGAACTAATGCTCCGCATCGGGTGATGGGCTTCTTAGCTCAGCTCTGTACTGGATGGACACTGAGAGAAATGGGAGTCGCTTACTTAGTGTATCGTCACTAAGTTCCTATCTTGATTACATGTAACAGGGGCAAATGTCTGCTCACACTGCATGTACTCAAATGTACAAATAAACGCAGTTACTTGGGCTAGGCCAGAGCCTCAGCTGGTGAAGTGCTTGCCTCGTAAGCACAAAGGCTTGAGTTCAAGCACCCAGCGCCCGTGTAGAAAGCCAGGCACAGCGGCAAGTGTGGCTGGGGAGCTGACCCAGCAGGACCCTGGGACTCACTGGCCGGCCTACATGAACTGCAGAACTCCAGTTCAGTGAGAGACCCTGTCTCAAAAAACAGACTGGAGACTGACCGAGGGAGACATTTGACATGGACCCCTGGCCCTCCACACACATGTTCACACATGCTCATACCCAGCATACACATACATGCCTACACACACGCTCGCACATGCACACTCACAGAGCTTTCACACACTGTCGCACACCGTGGAGAGCTGAGGCAGGCACTTTCTGCAGAAATTCATCTTGCCTCTCGGTCCTCTGCCTCTTAGAGGGAGGCCTCAGCGTTCGCTGTGCGCTCAGGCATTCATAGCTGTTTCTCTCTAGTCACTCCCTCCACCCCTGGGACCCCTCCACGGGACATCTGAGGACTTGTCATCCTGTGCGTGTCTCTCCTCTTGCAGCTATGCACTGTGCCACCCTATTGCACCGTCTGGTCACGCACAGAGCTCTGCCATTGTTTGTTGTAGGAAAGCAGACCGTTTGGTGCCAGTCAGAAAATGAGGGCAGCAGCGCGGCCATCTTTAACCCTGAGCTCCAGGCCTCGAATATGGGATGGGGTGGGGTGAGAGCCAGACGGTCCCGGACTCCTTGTCTTCCACCCCTTGGGTCACAGTTCTATGCCTCACATACAAGGGAAGGGTGAGGCCTGGATGTCCTCAGACTCTGTGACCCCAGGAGGACACAGGAAACAGGCTTCAGGCTTCTCTCTGAGGAATCACTCTCACAGCTCACTGCCCTAGACGAAGGCCTGCCCCTCTGTGCTGTGGATGAAAAATAAAATCTATGAATTCTTCAATTTAGCCCTCGACAGGTTCATGGTTAAAAAATTAGGAAAGTATTTCTTTCTGGGCAAAACTTGACTCGTGTGTTCAGCGTCTTCGGGAAGCCCATGCTGAGCTCAGGCTAAATACCAGGCTTTCTTAGTCCTTTACATTCCTTCTACACACTGCACGCTGCTCCTCGGGCAGAGTGGAAAATCAGGAAAATCTTCCGCATCTGTTTCAGACTCCCATGATGGGCGGCTGCCTGTCATCAGCCCAAATTCAGACGATTTTGATGGTCAACATTAATTTGCATACCACCTGAGGTTATTCCTCTTGTGAAAGTTGACAAAGACAGAGACAAAAGAAGAAAGTTACTAGAAAGAATTGCTTCAGGCCGGGCGTGGTGGTGCACGCCTTTAATCCCAGCACTCAGGAGTCAGAGGCAGGCCGATCGCTATGAGTTCGAGGCCAGCCTGGTCTACAAAGTGAGTCCAGGATGGCCAAGTCTACACAGAGAAACCCTGTCTCGAAAAACCAAAAAAAAAAAAGAATTGATTCTTTGAGAGAGTCAAAACAAGAGAAATAAATGCCTGCCACAAACCGGAATGCTTCTCAGGCTTCTCAGACATTTCTGTGGAGCCCAGAGTTGATCAGTAGAGACTTGAGACTTGCTCTTGAGTGACCAGCAAGCACTGCCTTGCCTTATTTTTGAAAGGCGCACAATCTTTTATCATGTCATCGTCCATGGTGGTAAGCGTCATAAAGGTGCTTTCATTTGATCACACTGCGTTTTCTGAGCACACGCCCCCTGCCCGCCTTCCCATCCCCCTCCTCCAGACCGCTTCCCATTGCCAGAAAGTCTCATTTCTACTTTCATGTCACACACACACACACACATGTGCACACACGCATACCGACATACAGTTACATATACACACATACACACAGGCACACACACCGACATACATTTAAATACACCCCCCACAGAGACACATATGTACATACACACATATGTACACAGGCATACATGCACATGTGCACATACATACATACAGCTATACCCCTCACACACACATACACACAGGTATACATACATGTACACACACTCAGGCACTATGTACGCACACATATGTACACAGGCAGGCACACATACACAGATTGACACATGAACGAAATTGTGATATTTTTGTCTCTGAGGCCAAGTTATTTCACTTAAAATAGTGGTCTCCAATTCCAACCATCTTCCCCCCAAAATAGCATCCTTTCATTCCTCTCTATAGCAAAATAATAACATTATAATAAATAATAATAGCTTTGTGTATCAACTATATTTGCTTTTCCATTTCGTTTGTTGACAAACACCTAAGCTGAGCCCGTGACTGAGCTATTTTGTAGTGCTTCAAGAACATAGACATTTCTTTTTAAAATCTTTTCTTTCTTTAAAAATCAAAAAGAAAAACTACTACAGTATGTTCAAGACTAGTATGGACTGCACAGAAAAACCTTGACTCAAAAGAGTAGACCCTTTCAGGTCTGGTGACACCACCCATGGTCATTTAAAAGCAGGCACTTAAGAGTCAGGCAGTTCCTAGAAGGAGCTGGGAGGGCAGCAGCCTTCCACCCTGGCCCTTCTGTTGTCCAGAGTCCTTCTTGACAGTCAAATGCAAAGCCAGATGGAACGTGCATTTCAAGTGTGAACACTCACACTGCTTAGCCTGCCTGAGATGCATATAAAGGAAAGGCCATCTGTTAGGAGTTGGTGGCGGCGTGGAGCGTGCTCAGACTGTCACACCACGGCTGGTCCTGGGTTTGCGCTCCTTCTCCCTCAGAGGGACCCCAAAGTCAAGAGTGTGGGCTTCCTCATAGGACGCTGACTGTAACACAGATTTGAAAGTTTGTGAACGCACCTCCTCATGAAGGATTGTTTTCATTCAGAGCGCCTGCCCCTCGTATTTAGATGTGCACTAGTCTCCCAAAAACATGTTTGGATCCAAGACTCTAATAAACAATGAAACCATCATTTTCTTTGGAAAAACTTCTTCCATTTTTTTTTCTATCTTCGAAAGCCCTATCATAAAAGTGCATTATTTTCTCTTCAAATGAATAACAAGACTTTTAGTGTAACGACTTATAGATGGATTTTGTATATACACATCCACATATGCACACATATGCATTATACATACATGCACACAAATACACACATGCACATACACCCACCATACATTCTCTCTTTGCCTTTTTGCCTTTGTTTTGTTTTGTTTATTTCGAGGCAAGGTCTCTCTGTGTTAGCCTTGGCTGTCCTGGGCTCACTTTGTAGTTCAGGACGGCCTCGAACTCACAGCGATCCCACTGGGCCATCAGCAGCAGCCTGATCTGAATTAATTAATTAAATAAACAAAACAAAAAACAGGTAAGTGGGAAAATGCCGGCAAAATCCACAGCAAACCCCAACTGATCAGTCCTTGGTCAGTAAGAGTCTAGACCTTGGTGTGCTTGTGGCGCACGTCAGTGAGCTGACTAATAAAGCTCACTCTTATAGTCACACAAGTTTGTTCTTTAGTTTTCTTCCAATTTAATAAACATAACTGTAGGATTAAAAAAAAATTTCTAGGTTTTGAAAACCCACCAATCCTTGAGCTCAAAATCTCATCCACCCTTGGGCTCGCCCCAAACTCAAGGCTTTAAATCTCACCAATTTTCACCCTGGAAATCTCTACCCCACACCCTCCATCCCCACTCCCAGTCCCCCCCCCATCTCCCCCCCCCAGCCCCAAGGAACCCTACATAAACCTGCCTCCCACTCCCTGTTACATCTCAGCAGGGAGAGGCAAGCCACCCTCTTGTGTCTTTCCTAACAAGTCTCTCATGTGAGGTTTGACATACGGTGTGACTTTGTGGTGTTCCTGGGTTCCTGACTGGCAGGGCACCAGTCCCCTCAGAGCTCCAACACTTGCACCGCAGAGGCCTTCCCTCTTAGAGCTATAACACGTACAATGACCATCTCAGGGCTCAACACTGGTAGACAGCCAAAGCCTTGATCCACCCCAGTTTGTCAAATGCTTGGGAAGCATTCACGCCGAGGCACTGTTTTGGTCACAGGACTCCCCCCAAAACAGAAAGTACGTTGTTTGGGCTTGTAGTTTTAGATGGGCTAGCGTTAGCAAAGCTGCCCAACAGAAGACCAGGTAGGAAACACTGGTGGCCCTGGCTTCACGGTCTCCACACGGGTGACATATTCCTCAGTGGAGCCCCTAGCGATGTGTTGACGAGCGCCGTCATTTGTTAAAATAAAACTTGATCCGTAATGAAATTTAACTTTCCCTCTGATGTGTCATTAAACGTTACTCATTTTTAACTTTCTTTTCTAGCTCCGAAAAGTGTGAACATCTTTCTTAGCTCACACAGTGGATGAGCAGGCAGCAGGCCCTGGGGCAGTAGCTTGCTGGCCCCTGGTCCAGAGCGCGGGGCTGGCAGAGGCAGAGGCTCTGGCTGTATCTCAGTCAGTCCTTTGCTGATGTGCTGATGGCAACCTCCAACCAGGCTGCCTGGTGGCTTAGTGCCTGAGTTTGGACACTTGTGGGAAACAGGTTTTACTCAGGGGCTGTGCACAGGAACTGCCCTTGAAGCTCATCACGTGTGGCCCACAACCATATTCTGCATGCATGCCTGTGTGTGTATGTGTGTGTGTGTAGGTGTGTGCATTGCTTCTGTGTATGAGTGTCTGTGTAACTCTGTGTAAATATATGCATGCATATGCATGTGTATATGTGTGTGTAGCTGTGTGTCTCTGCATGTGTACCTGTGTGTCTGTGTGTGAGAGTTTGTATATATATATATGTAGGTGTGTGTGTCTCTGTGTCCATATGTGTATGTGAGAGAGAGGTGTGTGTGTATGTAGGTGTGTGTCTTGTCTCTGTGTGTGTATGTATGTGTGAGTGTGAGTGTTCATGTGTGTGCATATGCGTATGTGTAGGTATATGTGTGAGTTTGTGTTACAAATGTTAAGTGATGCTGCTTACACAGTTTTTTTTTAAATGATTGACAGCATTTAGTGCGACGGGTTTGCTATGACAGTCTCTCTGGGACGCCAGTGAGGTTCTGAGACCTAACACGCTACTTTTATTTGTGTGTTTGCTGTAATTATTACTCAGCCTGTGAGAGGCGAGAGGTGTGGGCTGAGTTTACTAAAGGAAGCTTATTTGAAAGTAAAAGGCCATAGTGGGTGGGGACAGGGCACAGGAGGAATGTAAAAATAAATGCCCGCTTTTATTTTATAAACCAAAGGGTGCCATTCCCCCAGTTTTTCTTTTTAAAAAAAGATTTGTTTTTTGTTAATATTTTATTTGTGTGTTCTATGTGTATCTGAGACAGACAGACAGACAAACAGTGTGCAGGTGCCTGAGGAGGCCAGAAGAAGGCACCAAATGCCCTGGAGCTAGAGTTACTGAGGTTGTGTACACCACGTGGGTGCTAAGAACCAAACACTGCCCCCTGCTTGGCAAGAGCAGCAAGGGTGCTTAGCCACCCAGCCATCTCCCTCCCTCCCTCTCTCTCTTTCTCTTCCTTTCTCTCCCCCCCCCTCTCTCTCTTCCTCTTTCTTCTTGGAACAAACCACCTAAGAGCATCTTCTGGGACGACCCAGAAGGGCAGAACTTGGGAGAAGCCGCCTGGCACCATGCCCTGCTCTGCACTGCCTGCTCCATGGATCCAGGCCTGAGTTTCACACCAGTCTGTCCAGAGCCCAGAACACCAGCACTCCCTCCCTGGCCTTGCTTCTGGCCTGTTTATTCCAGTTTGCTGCTTTTGCCACCATTGTTTTAGGTCTTAGGAACCCTCCTGCTGGGGTGACTGACACAGAGTGAGACTTAGGGGTTCCCTGCTGCTTTCAAATGACCTTCCTGCTTGTCCCCAAACCCATCCAAACAGACCTCTCAGCCCGGCCACGCCCCACCTGCCTCTGCCATCGAGGTCCACGCCCTCGGCCTGGCTCAGCTCTCTAGTCAGTAATGTCTCCCTCCTCGGCATGTTTATAGAAAAGACATGTATGAAGCATGGCCATGGTTGGTGCAGCCAGGCCCCAACCCTCTGCCAGCCCACACGGGGCATGTGCTTCTTGTACGGTGTTCGCAGGGGTCACACCTCCTGCCTTCTAACACAAAGGCTATCCACCTGTTTCTGTTGCCTTGGACCCGAGATTTATATTTACTTATTTATTAATTTGGATTTGAGATCCTAAGCAGAGAAAAAAGACAAAGTCGCTCCCTTTTTGTCTGTTGCTGTTGTTTGTTTGTTTGTTTTTAATTTTTATTTATGAGCTATATCCGAAGGCTTCAGATGGTGTGGGCTCCGCAGCCAAAGGTGCTGACTGACCCAGCAAGTGAAAGTTGTCACCTCCGCCCTCCTCAGTTTCCTTCCTTGCATCTTAGGCTGTTCCTTTGCTTGCTTTCGGCTTTCTGAATACTTCCTTCTGGCTTATACTCCAGTTTCATAGTCTTACATTTTCACTATATCTCATATCTTGAGCTCATTCATGAAAACACTTCCAGGCAGTGTTGGGGATGACACCCAGAGAGGGAGCACCATTTGACGAGGACCTCACCACAGCTCACGGGAGGACAAGGAGTCCTGGTAAGCTACATTCAAAGGCGAGTGAACATATTGCCCATCTGCTCAGGAAGAAGCTGGCTAGTGGTTAAGACACACATGCATGCACACACACACACACACACACACACACACACACACACACACACACACACACGATATATAAAATGTGAAGAGTTGGGCTTAGCACCTCTAGTGTGCTAAGGAAGAAATCTGGTTTTTTGTCTGTTTTTGAGCTAGGGTCTCACTAAGGTGTTATAGCTGGTCTTGAATTCCTTCTGTAGCTCAGACTGGGCTTGAAAATGTAATTTTCCTGCTCCAACCCCCCAAATATCTGGAAAGCCAAGTGTGCACCACCAGTCCCCTAAAGCATTTATTTTTATGCCATGTGTACTGACAGTTATACTGTAACTGAGCCACTTAGTACCTAACCCATCCGTGTGTGTGTGTGTGTGTGTGTGTGTGTGTGTGTGTGTGTTTCCCTATCTCTCTCTCTCTCTCTCCCTCTCTCTCTCTCTCTCTGTCTCTCTCTCTGTATGGTGTGTATGTTTCTCTGTGTGTGTGTGTATGTTTCTTTGTGTGTGTGTTTCTGTGTGGTATGTTTGTGTGTGTTTGTATGTGTGTGTGTGTGTGTGTGTGTTTGTGATCTTCATGGTATATTCTGGTATGTATGTGTTCGGGAGGCATGCCCCAGAGGTCGATGTTGAGTGTCCGTTTCTATCATGCTCCACCTTGTTTTTTGAAGCAAGTTTTCTCACTGAACTTACAGCCTGCAGATCGTCTAGGCCATTGAGCCCCAGGTCCTCCTGTTTCCACATGCCCAGTGCTGGGAGGCATGTGCCATTGCTGTCTCTTATACAAGCGCCCCGGAGGTCTAAACTCAGGCCCCGTGCTGTGCCTCGCAGCACACTCTGTGCTGACTGGGTCAGTGTCTAGTCTCTGGGCAACCTGAGCTTCACCAATAATTGAGAGAGACTTGCCTTCCCCCTATGGAATGAAGCTGAGGTATAGAAGACAGCCACAGAACGCGTGGAGACATTCATAGGGACGGCAAGTTGTCTCCCTGTGATTCCTCGCAGCTGGAAGCGGTTCTAAAACAGAAATCTGGGCGTGTGGGCATTCTCTCGGGCATCCTTAAAAGAATCTGAGTTAGTAATCCTAGCGGCTTGGGGGTACAAGCATGGCACTGGTGGCAACAAGCATACCCACTGTAAATTTTTGTGGGCACAGAGATGATTCTGGGTGGGCCAAATTTAATCCACTCCACTCTGCCCACAAATGCTGCAATGCAGAAAACACTCCCCAGCAGCCTGTTTACTTTATGAATGAAACTAAGTCAGTCATTTAAGAACTGCCTTCTGTGTCAGCGCTTCCCTACTCTTTGGTTTAAAAAAAAAAAAAAAAAAAAAAAATTGGCTCACCCAGCTTAAGGGACTGAGGGCTGGCTTGTGGTTACAGAGACAGTTTTGTCTTGGTAAGGAAGGCACGGTGACTGGGTCCTCCTCACATCTAGGTGGCTCAGGAAAACAGGGACAGGACAGGAAGTAGGGTGGGCTATAAGCTTCAAGGATGTCCCCACTTCCTGAAGGTCCCACAGTCTCCTCAACAGCACCAGCACCTGGAGACCAGGTGATCAAGCACATGAACCTGGGGGGGGTGGGGGGGGTCCAGGGCGCAGGGGTGTGTGTGGGTTGCTGGGGTTGAGGGGAGGGGCACTTGACATTCAGACTGTAGCATTTCCCACAGACTGTTGTGTCCTGGAGGCGGGGCGCAGGCAGACAGATGAGTGGAACCCAAGAGTTGGCTAACCCAGGCCTACAGTGCTATGAGGATCTGTGCCTCAACACACTACCATGACCCAAGACCCCAGCCTGCGCTGAATGCTGCAGCTGTCGCCTGCAAAGTACAGCTGCTTTCACTAGAAATAAGTGAACAAGCGAAATGTAAAACAAATCAAAACAGTGCCGCTCAAGCACAACGGAAGGCCCTTGCTCAAAAGTCTTTCCAGTTCTCTGAGGCCATGTCTCGCCACCAGATAAGCATTTTGTTTACAATTAAAAAAAAAAAAAAAAAAAAAAAAAAAAAAAAAAAAAAAAAAAGCAGGATGTAGAGGCACACACTCAAGTGGCTGAGGCAGGGGGATTATCTCAATGAAAAGGCCAGTCTGGGCTATATACTGAATTCCAGTTCAGCCAGAGAAAGAGAAAGGGGGAAATGGGGGTAAGGGGGTGTGAAGGAAGAAACGGAGAGAGTGGGAGAAGAAAAAAAAAAAAGAAGGAAACGGGCAAGAGAAGAAAAGGAGGCAGGGAGGAGGAGAAGGGACAGAGGGAAACGGTGTGTCAGGCTACAGTTCTGACACCTGGGTGCCCGGGCCCACCACAGGTGAGTCCTTCAAGCCTGTGAGGCACAGTTTCCTCCTATGCAAAGTGTAGATAATAAATTCACCCTCCCAGCTGTGCGTGGTGGTTGGTTTTTTTTTTTTTTTTTCACCCTCCATGTCTCCGGGCTCCGTGCACAGCCACCCCACTTCCTGGCAGCCGTCTTCACAGAATGCATCCCTTAGCTCTCTCCACAGCTTCCCATGTCTAGTGCAGCCCCACCATCGTCAGCTGTCGGGAATCTCTGGCGACAAGTTAGGGATGCTCCAGCCCTGTGCTCCGCCTGCTAGCCTAGGTGAGCCGCTTGCTTGCTTTGTTTTTCAGACTCCTGAGAGCAACCTCTTGGGCCCGAGGAAAAACAGGTGGTGCGACCCAGGGACCGCTCCGTGGACCGCCCTTTCTCATTTCTCTTTTTCATCTTTCTAGTCATGGTTTATTTGCATGTTCGCCCCACCGCTCGAGGGAGATGCCATTTGCGTTCTCGGCTCTTCCCCTCCCAAGGCAGCTGTTCTTGTGTGAATGGAAATGTTGTGGGCTTTCTAATGCTGCAGGCGGGGGTTCTAATCCTGGCTCTGGCATTTGCTGGCTATGCGGTTAACAGTGACTTCTCTGACCTCGTGTTTCTTCATCTGCATAAACGGAACTCACATCTATGTCTCTGGTCTCTTCTGACTAAAAGAGAGGCTCGCCTCCGAATCAACCACAGCGATTGATACGCGCGGGTCGCCTCACTCCTTTTATGGATGCGTTCTTCTCTTTATTCTTTGCCATGACACGAGCTCTGAGCTCTTGACTTTCCATGTCCCTCCTGCCTGCCTGTCCTTTCTCTGCCTACATCGTTTTTTTTTTTTTTTCCCTAGCTTCATTTCTGTTGCCATGATTTTAAAAAAACAAACAAACACCCGGACAAAAAAAGCAACCAAATGGAGGGTTTATTTGGCTGCCATGTCCAGATTCCAGCCCACCATTTTAAGGAAGTCGAGGAGGGAACTCAAGCAGCTAGTCACATCACATCCCCAGTCAAGAGCAGAGAGAGGCATCCCCGCTGCCTGCTTGTTTGTTGCTTCATGTAGCTTTCCACTGTCCTAGACAGGTCACGACCCCTGTGCAGTGAGTGATGCCACCCACCGTGGGCAAGGCTGGCCAGCACAGCCACCCCTCTAAGCCTTTCTGCCCTCAAGTCAAGGAATTAGCATAGGAGCCTCTGGTCACATCAGGTGCCCTCACAGATGAGTCCTAACTCACAGACGGGTCCTGACTCGCCTGCTACCTGGGACTGTGCTGCTGGGGGTGACGGGCACGCAGAAGGCTCTGAACCATGGCTTCCGTGTCCTCCCTGGTCACACTCTGGTCTCAGTCTCTCTGGTTCCGTATTGAATCTCACTCTTTCTTTATGCTCATCACGAGTGATCTGCCTGCTTATTTCTCTAACCTCAAATTTCCTTTTTCAAACTAACTTTTCCCCTTTCTGCCAAATTACTCTTCCCCCCTCGCCTACACACACACACACACACACACACACACACACACACACACACACACACACACACTGCAAAACCATTCAAAGAGTCACCAGTCTGCTCCTGAGATGTCAGAGAGCATTCTCCTGAATGTTGACATTTTTAGTCCTTTTGATCGCTTAAGGCTCCATGCTACAGCCATTTAAGGATAAATCTAGCACCATTCTGTATTATTATTATTTTTTTTTTCAAGACAGAATTTCTCTGTGTAGCCCTGGCTGTCCTGGACTCACTTTGTAGACCAGGCTGGCCTCGAACTCACAGCGATCCACCTGCCTCTGCCTCCTGAGTGCTGAGATTAAAGGCATGCGCCATCTAGCGCCATTCTTACAGCTTGAAGCTTTGGTTTTCCTCAGTCCACGAGATGACACCTTGCCCCTCTGTATCAGACCTCGGGTATTCAGACACGTGCACACATCTCTCACCTGTGGCCTCCCTTGCACGTTCACAATGGCTTCTTCTTGAAACATGTCCCTCTGTGCCCGAGCTCACCTGCCTCTGGGCTGGCACCATCGCCCCCTCGAGAGCCCTGCGGTTTGTCATGTACATGCCAGAAGAAGTTGCAGATGTCGCCCAGGGGCCATGCTGTATGTCCTGACCACACAGGCTGTTGTCCTTCAGACCAGCCAGATACGAGCTTGTCTGTGCTGATGCCTTATTGGATGTGGGTTTCTTTTGTGTAAACCAAGAATTGATTTGAAGAAATTCAGATGGCAGCCTTAAGGTAGCACCTCATGCACAGACGCCCATGTATGCCCAGGGCCCAGTCTCTCTCATTATTGTCATGCCCAACCTCCTCCCTATAGTCAGTCATCCCAGTGCCCCAACCTCTGGGCCCGAATCCCACTTCCTTCCACTACAGCCGTGGCCGTGACCTGCTGTGCACTGAGCTGACAGAGCCAGCTTTTCCTTGCTCTTGGTAAACACCAGCCCCTTAATTTGCTTGTTTATTACACGAAAACAGAAAACATTTTGAATTGCCTATGTTTCTCTTTCAAGTGACAGAAATACGTGATAAAGGCAAACATAAAAAGGACAGGTTTATTTTGCTCACAGTTTTAGGGTGCAGCCTCTCACGGCAGCCTTGGCATGATGGCAGGTGCGTGAGGCTCCATGGTCAGGAAGCAGAGGGCAATGGCTGGTGGTCAGCCCACCTTCTCCTGTTTATTCAGTCCAGGACCCCCACCCGCGGACTAGCGCCTCTCACACTTAGTCTGGGCCTTTCCTTCTCAATGAGCCCCACACTGAGAGAGTCCCTCCCAGCCACGCCCAGAGGCGCTCCTCCTGAGCAACTCTAGACCCTGTCAGCCCCCAGGTGCTCAACACAGAGTAAATGTCAGGTTTTGGGCTACCCCCAGTGAACCCTCATAAATTCAATTTTATTCTACTTTTTTCAAACGAGAAAACTATGGGGATGGCAGTACGACTCTGTAATTCCAGCACTCAGGAGGTGGAAACAGGAAGAGGCTAAACACAGCTACACAGTGAGTTCAAGGCCAGCCTTGGCAACATGACACCCTGTCTCAAATGTTTTTTTCTTTAAAACTGATTCATGGAGATTAAGCAAGTAGCTTCCTGAAGGCCCCGTTAGGCCGTCCATCCTTAGTGTCACTCGCCTCGTTCAGCACACAAAGCCAAGTCTGTCTAATCTCAGAGCCGGCCTTCTCTCTGCTCTGTGCTCCCTTGAGAGGGACAGTAGGGGATGCAGGGAGGGCTGCTTGGTGCTCCTCAGAGCTTCACCAATGACTGCTCTCTGTGATCCCAGGCAGCACAGTGTGCTCAGACATTGTCTGAACATGCGTATCCTGTCCCGCTCCATCTGTAGCTTTTCACTCAGTGCTTGAGGCCCTGCTGGGTCCTTACCACGCAGAAGACACTGCAGTCCACCCTCACAAAGCTCGCCAGTGAAGATGCTCAGCTTCCTACATTCACACAGGGAGAGTTTCAGGAAATCCTAACAAACACCATTATCTTTCAACATGGCAAGAATTGAAAGAAAACCCTGACCAAATGTGGAAATGGGCCCTTTCAATCACTTTCAAGATGTAGCTTCTGGCATGTGGGCAGAAGAAAACCATCCAGAAAGCAATGCTGGAAGCTTCTTGGACTACTCCAAGAGGACTGGAGGCTGAGCCTCCTCACCAGCAGGCCCCTGCTCTGAGGCCCCAGGGACCCTGTGCTCTAGTACCTGGATCTGGGCTTGTCTGTCTTAAGGGAAGGGACATAGCTTCTTACGATTTAGACTTCATGTCTGGAGCTCAGTTTAGCCCATCATTTCTGGTGACAGACTCTGAAGCACTCAGGGAAGGCCAGCTCCCAGAATTCACAGAAGCCCACTGATCCACAGAAGAATTCAGGCGCTCCCTTCCTAACACAAATCAATGCCCATTACAGGAACCTTTGGTATTTCCCGGTAATAACCAAGGCTTGAATGGTGGCACTACTAATTCCTGTGTTTACTCACTTGTAAGCACATTCACTCACAAATATTTCCGTATTGTTATGTTTTCATTTTGGAATGCCCCCACAGGTTCATGCATTAGGCATTTGTTTCAGAACCGTGGGTGCTGTCCGGGGTGGCCATGGTGTGTTTGAGGAGCTAGGGCCTAGTAGGAAGTGGGTCTCTGGAGTTGTGATTCTGAAGATTATAGCTTGGTCCAGGGCTCTGATTTCTCTCTGATTCCTGACCCAGCATGATGCAAGGACTCTCTGCACCATGCGTCTCCACCACCACGGATGCAGCCATGCCTTCCCTGTCAACCCTCTGAAACTGGGAGCCAACATAACTCTTTTCTCCCTGAAGTTGTTTCTTCCGGGTGGTTTTGTCCCAGGGACACGGAAGTGACTACTGCAGTAGTGTGCGGCAGACCCTGCTGGGTGCTAAAACATAGCAGTGTGAGTTGCTCAAGGCCACTGTTGCCATGGAGCCCAGATCCCAAAGGAAGAGACAGAAAACAAACAGACACATCCTTTTAGACAGGGACAAGCATTAGAACACTTTAATAACCACACAGGTGGTGTTGACACTATTCAAATAATAACGGTAATAAGGCCAGCAGCTGAGCCTGTGTGGTGCTTAGTATGACTGGGGTAGCAGACGGAGCGTCTGCATAGTAACTCAATGGATCCTCACAAGCCTATGAGGAGAGGCTACAGGCACTTTCACACAATGTCACGATGCTTAGGGATTCACTCACCTGAAGTTCAGGAGGGTGGAGAGGGGGCAGAGGGTGGAGACGTGTGGGGTGAGCGAGCGAGCCCTGGGATGACGTGGGAGAAGAGCACTCCTGGGATGACGTGGGAGAAGAGGAAGACCCGTTAGGACCCCGGAGTTGCTGAGGACAGATGTGGCTAGCACAGAATGCTGGGAACACAGTGTGGGGAAGAGGAGGGGTCAGCAGGGGCCTCAGCAGGGTGGTCTTGGTGGGTGGAGGCCACTGGGGTGTGAGAAGCCATGAGACACACTTTTGAGAAACCAGGCTGGCTCCTGGTCCTACAACAGGCCTCCCAAGTGGACACAGGATGAGGGTGGGTAGGGGTGGGGCTGTAGCAGGGGTGGGGGTGGAGGGGAAGGGATTCCAGCGGCCATGATGGTAGCAGGGAAGAGCTGGCTGGCATGAGCTGTCAGACTGATAAAGGGAACAGAGGGAAATCATTGGTGGCTACTGTGTCCTAGGCCTCACAGCTCTGAGCCAAATGTTAAATTGCCAGGTGCTTTGGAAGCCAGCTGCCAAACACAGCCATTGGTAAAATTTAAACTGCATAATTTGCAATTAAATAAATTGCATTAAGGCAGGAGTAATAAATAGTCCCCATTTACCACGTGCTGCCTGCTGTGCTTTCTTTGGGTTTCCACTATTCTCAAAGGTGATTTATGGCCGTTTAGTGGAAGCGCTGTGTAGCTGTGTAATGTTGAGCTACTGTGTTTTTACTGACGCCAGCGCTGGAGCCACGGTGACAGCATTCGTACCACGGAATGAGCAAATGCTACAAAGCAGAGTTCTGGTTAGTATTTTAATATTTATTTTTACTTTTAACACTACGCCTATCTGTGTGGGTGGGGGGGCCCTCAGAGAGTCGAAGGGGCTGTCGGAGTCTCCCCAGCTGGAGCTACACCTGATCATGAGCCGCCTGATGTGACCGCTGCTGCGTCCCAAACCTGGCTCCTCGGAGAGAACAGGAAGTGACCTTAGCCCCTGCCGAGCCATCTCTCCAGCCCCAGCAAACCATGGCTTCTAGAGTTAAGAGACCCAGGCAGCAAATCTGAAGGATGGCGGTCACGCTCTACAGACAGTGTAGACTTTGCGGCCTCTGTACCCCTGAGTAGCACGAGGGGGGGACAACTGGCCAGTCTGGGACAGTCCTAAAAGATGGAGTGACTCTTCTCGTTCCCTGTTTACCTCAACCCAAAGCACCAGCGTGACCCAATGGCAGCAACAGCTAAACAATTACCTTGGATGAAGAAAAAATAATCTAGCTGTTCTGTTTTCTTTTTTTGTGTTTGTTTGTTTTTTGTTTTGTTTTGATTTACAAAATTGCTACCATAGTTTTGTTCTTACCCAGGGCCACCAGGGCCTTTGCACACACTCTAGTAAATGCTCTGCCACAAAGCTATTATCTGCAAGCCCCTGGTTTGCTTTCAGTTTGCCATTGCATGGGTCACCTAAGGAATATTATATAATGACTAGACACGGACACAGCAAGAGGTGTGTTTGCACAACTGAGGCAAGTGTGTCAGCGAGCTGCAGGGTCCTATTGTGAGAAGTCTGTAACAGCTGTCCCCTTGGAGCACGGGACCCACAAGACGTGCTCATGGCTGGACACTGCCGTGAGGTAAGGCAAATGCCCCACGGGAACAGAAATGCCAGCCCCGAGGCAGGAGAGCTCTTGCGTGCCTGCTGTGTTCCAGGGGCTCCTGAGGAGTTTCTGACGGCCGCACAGTATTTAATACATATGTACTGAATGGGGGCGTACGTCATACTCCTAGAGGGGGAATTTTCTATGACGGCGTCTCTGAGCAGCTGAGAACCTGAGGGCTTACAGTAATAGGAAGGCAAACTCTCACAGGCTGAGGACAGTGGGCAAGTGCTGGGGCACTGACGTCTCTCTGGGTATCTCGGGGTGATCTTTCCTCATGACTTTCCCACAGGGTTAGCCCTGGCTGGTAGTTGGGGTGGCACTGTTTGGAGACGTTAGGAGATCTGGGTTAGCTCTGGCTGGTAGTTGGGGTGGCACTGTTTGGGGAGGTTAGGAGATCAGGGTTAGCTCTGGCTAGTAGTTGGGGTGGCACTGTTTGGGGAGGTTAGGAGATCAGGGTTAGCTCTGGCTAGTAGTTGGGGTGTTTGGGGAGGTTAGGAGATCAGGGTTAGCTCTGGCTAGTAGTTGGGGTGTTTGGGGAGGTTAGGAGATGCGTCTTGAAGCCTTGCTGGAGGAGGAACATCATGGGGGGGGGGCAGGCTTCGAGGTTTTATAGCCTTGCCGGCCTCTTCTGTCTGCCCCACAGCTTCCTGTGTGGACAGAAATGTGAATGGCCAGCCACCCACTCCTGCCACCCTCCGGGCCACTAAGGACAGTGCTGGGAACCATAAGCCCTTTCTTCTGTAACTTGCTTTGTCTTGACGCTTTATCCAGCATCAGACAGTAACTGATAGGGTGATTTTGCTTTGGTGTTTTCATGGAGGCTGATCCCAAGCTGCCATGCCTCCAACATGACTGTTCTCTCAAGGGTGGGGGTGGAACCTGCTCAAAGGAGATGGCACTTAGCAACTAGCCCTGGAAAATTTAAATGTGTGTATGTGTGTGTGTGCAAAGTGTGTGTATGAGCATGTGTGTGTGTGTGTGTGTGCTTAGTCTTGCGTGAGACTCAACAGTTGCCAGTCTAATACCCAGAATGCAATGCAGAAGAACTGTGTACCTTACCAGCATCCTGGAAATGTTTGTGACAGCAAGCTGTCCCTCAAGGCCTGTTCACACTGGCAGGTGAATAGTTTTCTTAGGAAGCTGAGCCAAACAAGTGACTTCAAACTTGAGAATCCCAGGAGTGTTTCTGGCCTGTCTCTGACATTCCCAGAGGCAAAATTATCCCGGCTAGAATGTATTGCTAATCGCGTTGATGGCCCCCCTCCCTAGGTTTGTAGGAAGAGTCTAGAAGAATCAAAAACCCCTTGCCTCCTTCTAAAATCCACTGGGATCCACATGGTCCTCTTTAATATCTTTTAGTAGGGAGATAGTTTATAGCAATATAGATGGCTTTCCAAATTAAAACCATGGAGACAGTTGCACAAAAATTAAGTGTATCTTTTCATGTGCCTTCTTTTTAAGCAGGCACGTGTGAGCAGCTCCCTCTGGGAAGGGTGTGCAAACCATATTACACAACAATTAAACAACACAGCCACTCCTGGGAAAAGAAAATGATTAGCTTAGGCAGGAAAAAATATACCAGCTTTGTAGCATCTGCATATACAGCTGAAACTGGTTAAATACTAAATCCCAAGGTGCCAGATTTGGGGGGGGGGCGATTCTAAAGACCTTATTGGGATGTGCCACTCAGAACCGAGACACCCAGTCAAGGAACACCGAGCCGCTAAATGTCTCTGGTTAGAAATTTCACACTGCGAAGCCTGGGAGAATGAGGAAATAGAAGGATCCTGACAGTCCTGGAAAACTACAGGCGGGTCTGGGCCCTGGGGTCCTCCTCAAACTATAGCACCAGCCAAGGAAAATATAGGCAGTAAACTTCGAACCCCTCCCCAGACTAGCTGATGGACAGGACATTCTCCATCGTTAAGTGGAGAAGGAGACCTGACTTTCACACAAACTCTGGTGCCCCATATTTGACCATGTCCCTTGGATGGGGATGCCTGGTGGACCTCAGAGGAAGGATAGTAGGTCACCAAGAAGAGACTCGATGCCCTATGAGCATATACAGGGGGAGGAGGTCCCCCTCAGTCACAGACATAGGGGAGGGGATGGGGGGGAAGCGGGAGGGAGGGAGGAATGGGAGGATACAAGGGATGGGCTAACAACTGAGATGTAATTTGAATAAATTAATAATAAAAAAAGGAAAAAAATTAAAAAAAAAAAAAAAGAAATTTCACACTGCGAGGCATAAAAGAGCACAAATCAAGAAGGCTTCAAAGAGCAGAGTGCTTTTCCTTCATGGCTGCACCAGAAAATGGTGCTGGAAACAGGTGAAGATGAGCTAATGGTTGGAGAACACAAGGCCCTGATGCTGGGAAACATGCTGAGACAGAAGCACGCGCACTCGTTTCGAGCCCGACGCCTTTGCCGACATCTACTCCTCGAGCCGTTCGACTCCTGTCATCTCACACTGCGGCTTGTATCTTACAAAGACAGTTCTAGAATCCCACAGGCTGATTCCATCAAAACTGGATTCCGATCAGTTTAGTCTCTTCTCTATCAATGCCCAGAACAATATATAGACATCCGCATTTTATTTGCTCCTGGTAGGTCGATCGTAGTGTGTACTGGATGTTAAGGAAGCTGGGCACAGCAGGCAGCTCAGCCGGGTCACTGCTTGCTCCACAGACAAGGAGCCCTGAGCTTGAATGACCAGACCCTATGTCAAAGCTGGAGTGTGGCAAATATTTGTAATTCCAGTTGCTTCTACGATGAGATGGGAGGCAGACAGGAGAACTCCTAGAAATTTTCAGCCAGCTAGCCTGGTGTATGCAGCAGCGGCCAACCAGAGAGAGTCCTGCTTCAAACATGGCAGAAGGTGAGGCCCAACACCAAGGTTGCCCTCTGATGATCCCCACACACTCCCCAGAAGTCGAATGTACACACACACACACACACAGAGAGAGAGAGAGAGAGAGAGAGAGAGAGAGAGAGAGAGAGAGAGAGAGAGAGAGAGAGAGAGAGAGAGAGAGAGAGAGAGAGAGAGAGAGAGAGAGAGAGAGAAAGAGAGAGAGAGACAGACAGACAGACAGACAGACAGACAGACCAACCGACGGTGAGCCAAGGGAGAATGAGACGCTGGAGTGTGAGGAAGTAGCCAGGCCTCTCCTAATTCACCTTAGGTAAGACTGGGGTACAGCTGGCCTATGAAGAAAACCCTATGGTCAGCATAGCAGGACCAAGAGGAGGAGGAATCTGTGGCAAAGCAGCCCAGGCTTAGTCACAGGGACCCCAACATAGGGCACTGTGCTGACAAGTGGCCTCAAAATACAATCCTGCTGTTCTGTCAACAGAAATGTACATAATGGAACTTCAAACACACCGACTGCCTTCGAGTCCATCTGACCGTGTGTAGTTCCTGAGGCAGAATACTTACTTCATTAAATAGGTGCTAACTAGCATGTATTTAAACCATCCAAAATCTGTCTCGGCTGTCAAGATGGTTGTATGAATCCACGCCCTACGCATTCTGAGAGACATGGCAACCCACAGCCATGTGCTTGTGCTATACGGCTCTGCAGGAAGTCACCTGCAGACAGAGAGAGGCAGATACTGAAAAGCAAGAGGCACTAGCTCCACCGAAAGTCCCGCACTGTCAGGCCACAGAGGGCAAGTGAGGCGAAAGAGACATACTGGCTTGTCCGGCTGTTTCTGGCCACACTGAGACACATGCTAGCCCATTACACCCTCAGGCCTCCTGTCATGTCTAATACCACCAAGCCTTCGTCTCTGGTAGTGTGTGCCTCGCTATACTATGTACCATCCTTTGATTATGTCACAAGATTTATTACTAAGGTAAAGCTAAACTACTAACATTTCCAGAAAGCAGAATTAAGCATGCCTCCCTCCCCCCCACTCCTCCCACCCCCTCAACCACTTGTCATTTTTGTTCTTTTGGGAGGATTGGGGGGGGGGTGATTTTGCTGGCATGGGGGTCTCATGTTGCTGAGCCCTGAACTTGTGACCCCTTTGCCTCTGTCTCCCAAGTACTGGGACAGCAGAAAGGTACCACTCCAACTCGTATTTGTAAATGTTTAAGGTCTTTAAGAGAATCCTAAGAAAGACAGTTGAGCCCTTCAGGCCTGAAGTGCTTGTCGGATTCTGGACTCTGTGCTCTTGGTCAGGTGTTGAAGGCTGTAGAGTAGGCATAACTACACTCGGAGGTTTTATTCTTACATACTATTTAGGGTTATATGGTTGTGACTAAAACTGTGTCTTGGGATACAACTTTCGGCCAATTCAGCCAAATCCTCAAAAAGTTTACCCTGACTGAGAAACGGCTTTAACACACATGGCACCTTTCTGTTGTAATGTCCCTGATCATGCGGCGGAGACGGAACCCTGTAACACTCCTGACAGGAATGCAGCGGGGGTGCCGCCGCCATTCTGCGAAGCTGTCACTTGGCTACTGTATGTCTCAAACCCAAGAGAGCTGTGTACAGAACCCTGTGCTTGACGCTCAGAGCATAAAAGAAAATACACTGGATAAATAGGCAAACAAATGTGCAATGTTATTTAGCAATAAAAAAAATTAAAATATTGTATGTTGTAGCAAGGATTAACCTGAAAGAAATCAATTGCAGGGGGCAGTAAATCACATGCGATGTCCAAGTGGGTAACTCCGCAGAGACAGAGGGTAGGAGGGTCATTTAAATCCATGCCAGTACACATTCATTGAAGTGACAGATGAGAGTATCTTGACACGGTGGATTATCTTGTTGAGTAATCTGTGACAAGGAACTTAAATGACCCTCTTGCCTCAGCGTTCCAAGTACTTGGATCACAGGTTCACAGCACCATACTTGGATCACAGGTTCACAGCGCCACACCCAGCTCCAAGTCATGGTTTTAATAAGTATCTAGGATATTAGTAGCATATAATTAAATATTGACAATATACTAGCATATAATATGACCAAAGATTAAAAGTTTAATCATGTAGAAATGGAAAGATGAGGTGGATAAGCTACTCCACCTCAGGCAGCTGCTCCATTCTGTGAGACTGGCTAGTCTTTCTACAAATATTTACTGAGCTCTGGTCTGTCTTCGAGAGTCAGGAATAAAGAAGGCATGCCTCCCGCCGCCTTTGCATTCTATGCGCCTTGCATGGTACTCTCGCTCGCCTGTGATGTCTTGTTTGGCACCTGCTCCTGCGTTGTGTTGCGTTTGATACAGAACAAATGGAAGACACCTCTGTTCTTGAGAGGCTCTGGGTGGAGGAGAGCCACAGTTCTGAGGTCACACACCTCAATTTTAGCAGGCCAGTAGGAATAAAGACCATCCCCACCTTGGAGCTAAATAAAAAAGCATGAAGAATCCCTGCTGTCCGGGCATGGGAGCACTGACAATGCGAGCACCCCTACTTTGGCACTGGAAGCTCTCCAGGGTCTTTTGTTCCATTGGTTTCACTTGTTAGTGCCTCGGGGAATGGAGGCCAGAGCTGATTTTTCATGTTGTTTTTCTAAGCCATGGCCATGGTTTGCAGTCTAAGCCTCTAGCTGGCATTGGCCTTACTCAACATTCGTCCAAATCAGTGAGCTGTACTTTAAGGTCCACCTCAACAATGTATCAGGTATTTCGCCTGCCAGCACACCAGGTGTTTCTTTCTAGCTGCTCAAAGTGCATGGCTGATGGTGGGTAATTAAGTAATTCCACACACAAGCCACTCAAGTGCCTCTTCTGCTCCCTCCCTGCCTCTAATTCCCTCCACTTTCACTGACTGTGTTGGTAGCAAGACTGGTATAGTATTTACACTACGAAAATTGGCAAGAACTTCAGGGGTTGATTTTCTTGGTTGTTAGACTAGAGAAAATGGTTGTCGTGTCGCCTGTAGTCAGCACCGAGTCCTGTCCGTACCCTGCATTGTGAATAGCACACACACAACATGCAAGAAACATTGTCCACTGTGTGAAAGTTATTTAAGTAACAAATTGCTCATCTATTTAACGAGTGGCTAAGGTTATGTTTTTAAAGTCTTTCTACATAGTACTTTCACCTTAATCACTAAAGTAAACAAAAGCATCCACCAACTGTCAGGTTAGAACTACGCGTATGAATTAATTGCAGCTGTAGGCTGGCAAGGGAACCAGGACTCAGCAGAAATCAATAGAAGCATTCACTGAGAATTAATCAGCTTCGTGGAATTTATATGAGTAATGCATATTTAATTATCGCACATGACTGTGTGCCTTTTGGACACATCTTTCTGACAGCACACACATACAGAGATGCTTTCCCCAGAGGACCAGTTAAACATTCACCACCACTTACATCTAACCATGGCTACACTGTGCGCATGGTATTATAGTTCAGTATTAAAACTATGCTATTACTATTTATTTATGGGAAGTAGATAAAATATTCACAGCAAATTCATGACCACTATTCGTAAATGTTGATATATTATACTATTTCGTTTCCAGTAAAATTCAAATAGATGTGATAAGAGTTGAAGGGAGACTAGGAGGGTGCAGGAGTCATCTAGGGGAGGGGTAAGAGAGGCCAGTGTGGAGACAAACACAACAGCCAGGCTTTCTCTGATATGTGGACCTGCGTGTGGGTATGTGACATAAAAGCAACAAGGGGACTCTTTGGAGGGTGGCGGAGGAGGAGGAGGGCCTGAAGGGGACAGGCAGGAGAGAGCACATACACGGTACCATGGAGGGGACAGGCAGGAGAGAGCGCATACACGGTACCATGGAGGGGACAAACAGGAGAGAGCGCATACACGGTACCATGGAGGGGACAAACAGGAAAGAGTGCATACACGGTACCATGGAGGGGACAGGCAGGAGAGAGCGCATACACGGTACCATGGAGGGGACAAACAGGAGAGAGCGCATACACGGTACCATGGCTGGGGGGATGGAAATCTCGTAACGAGGCCCACTGCTTTCTGCAATAAAATAGGTAGGCAGATATGGACAGATGATAGATAGATAGATGACAGATGACTGATAGATGATAGAAAGATAGGTAGATGATAGATATATAGACAGGAGATAGATACATGGTAGATAGACGATAGATATAGATAGATAGATGACAAATAGATAGAGATAGATGATAGTAAGGATGGATGGATGGGCGGACAGACAGACAGCTTGTCAGATAACAAAGCTTACGGAGGGCAATGGCTGCCATTTCTCTTTATTTGCTGAATGTATGCTTGGTAGTTAGTATTTTTCTTCAGGAGCAAGCTGAGAAGCTGTCTGACCTTCGGTATTGAGAAATGAGTAAAGCAGCTAGACTTTCACTGTGCAACAGGACAGCCACTAACCACCTATGGCTGTGTAAATGGAAGTTGTCTAAAATTAAATACAATGAAAAAATCCAGTTCCTTAGTTTAGCTGACCAAATTCTGAATGCTCAGTAACCACATGAGGCCAGCAGCTGCCATATTGGTCAAGACTTTTGCCTTTTCCAGACAACAGATGGGTGATAGTTAAATCTTGTGCACATGTGTCAGACCCCAAAGCAATGCACCTTCTGGCACGGTGAACCTCAAACAAGACTGTTAGGATGGGACTGCTCAGGTCGGCCTGTCTGGTATTAGCATGCCAAGAGGCTGTAAGGATGACAATGCAGGCCCTCCATGCTTCCACCCCGCTCACTTCCTGACTCAATACAGAGCAAGAACCAACTACTTAGCTCGTGTTTTGGTTTCCTCTTTTCTGATGGCGTGATCGCAGTATCCACCAAAGGGCTGTTGGGTGGTTTAATGTGTTAGTATCTGTCAGGCTCTAAGAGAGTGGCGCAGAGTGACTGCTCTAAGATTCCTCTTGAGGTCACACCTGGTGGCACAGCCTGTCATCTCTGCTACTGAAGAGGCCAAGGGAAAGGATTTCGCAAGTTCAAGCCCTGAGTGGGTTTGAGTTAAGCTCGGGTTCAGGTACTTAGAAGTGAGACTGTCTCAAAATAAAAGTTACAAAAGGGCTAGGGTTATAACTCCATGGGGGACCCTTGCCCAGCACATCCGGATGTTGTCCCGACATTTCATCCAAACTGAAAAACCCCTCCAAGAGGGATGGAGGAAGCTCATAGGATGCAGGAAGTAAATAAAACTTGCAAGTTGAGAAGCTCCTGAAATTTACAAGGCTCTTAAGGCCCTCCCCTCCCCCAAGGTTAAACAAAAAACAAGCAACAATTGCTTGAAGGAGACTGCAGGCAGCCAAACTCCTGAAAATTTTACAGGTGGTTCCACGATGCAGCTTCTGTGAGGTTAGCATCCATGATAAGGTGGCATTTTGTGGTGATTCGGCTGTTTGGGAGCCACTCACTCTCATTTGAGTAACTCCTCACTGGTGCTATGTAAGTATGTCCAGGAAACTCACTGTTTACTTTGGTGCTTTCTCTGGGGCAACAGATGTTTACTTCTGTCTCCCTAAGACAAATTTAGTACAAGAATAAAGCCCTGAGTTCAAACCCTCGTAAGACACACATGGGCATACACACATACACATCACACACATAGACACACACATGGACATACACGTTGTGTCACACACAGACACACAAACACACTTTTATTATAAGAGGAGCTGACATAAAAAAGCAAGATGTCAAAAAGTCTGCCATGGCCACTAGCAAAGACTAAGGCGTCATTCAGCCATCTTCTATCATGTGTGACAAGCGGTGGGCCACCAGGACACCTCCCATCCCCTTCAGTTGCACAAAGCTCTGCGCTCTCTCACAGAGGCCTGAACAGCAGAGTGAAAGCAGCCAACGTTACGACCAGGATTGTGTGCTACCCATCCCACATGAGACACAGTGGGCTCCACGCCGCACTGCATTAATGGAAGTCCATATTGATGGGTCTGGCTTTCTGGTTCTTCTGTTATGCTCTTTTACATTATATCACCACCATCATCACCTTCATCACCACCATAGCCTTCATCACCATCGTCACCATCATCATCATCACCACCACCCCCATCATAGCCTTCATCATCATCACCTTCACCATCATCACCACCATCATCATCACAGTATAGCTGAGAGCAGCAGGTTCTCTCTGAAGCTTAAAAATGCATTACTTAACTCACTTTTTTTTTTTAAGCATCCATGTTGTCCATGCCACCTATGCTTTTATCCAGGCAACTCACAAACAATAGCGAACCATTTTCTGCTCAGCTGCTATGCTGCAGATACAGTCTATGCGTTCCCGCGGACGGTGCCGCCCGCAGTCCCAGCATCTGCGTCTAGTTCCAGAAAACAAACTCCTTGATCATTTGCCCAAGGTCAAGGGAACACAGCATCTCTGGGTTTTATTTGTTTAATTTTATTCTGTCCGTTTGCTTTGGGATGGAGGCTTGTGTGAGTGCACACACACGTGTCCACCTGTACATGCGTGAGTGTGCAGGTCTGTTTGGAGGACAAAGGCCTACCTCAGGTGTCATCCTCAGGAATGTCAACCCCACCTCCTCTGAGACAGTCTCGCTGGACTGGAGCTTGTCAATTAAGCTAGGTTGGCCAGCAGCAAGCCCGGGCTATGCTCCTGTCTCCACTTCCCCAGCTCTGGGACTTTTTATGGGTTCTGGAGCTCAGACTCAAGCCTTCATGCTGGCATCACAGGCTCTTTATTGACTGAGCTGCCTCCCTAGCTCTCTACTTTAAGTTTCTGACACATGGTCTTGTATAGCCCAGCCTTACCTTGAACTCACTAGGTAGCCAAGGATGACCTTGAACTTCTGACCTCTTGCCTCCCTCTTCTTTGAAGCCAGGCCCTCTCGCTTTTAAGGCCCACAGAACCCTACGACCCAGGCACCTGTGTGGTATGTCTGAAGCAAGGCCTCTAATGCAGCGAAATCATTAACATTGAGGACCACCACGCAACCTACAGGCCTGTCTCTCGTGACGCCCACCAGGGATCCCTGCGTTCAGGAAGTACAGTCTGAGTTCCCAACCTCTGGCCTAGGAAGATCAGCACCGCCCGCTCAATACGTGCTCTTGTGGTGGGAATCCGGAGGTTGCTAAGTGCCAGGACAAAGGCTAAATTGGTTTGAGGCTGACAGTTGAAGTGGTCCTCACCCTGTCACCGACAGTGGGGGTGACTGACCACCCCAAGAACTGTCTCACCATGCCCACAGTCCAGACCTGATCCTCGTCACCCACATCCTGCTCCTACACTCCTTGATGACATTTGCCCGGCCCCTTCTTGCTTCCTCTGTGCCTACCAGTCTGGCATCCTGAGGGATTTGCCTTCTTCATTCTGTGGTTCTTCAGTCTCCCACTTTCTTCCTGAGTCTGAGTCCCAACTCCTCCACCCTGGCACCCTGCTTGTTCCTTTCTGCACTCCTGGTAACCAAGCTCTTTGGCTGAGCCCCAAGACCACCTCCTGTGAGCCACAAAGGCTGCTAGGCTTGGGGAAACAGTTCACCATGGCAGACTGTATGCCTACTCCCCATCCTGGGCCCCCGAGAGCCATGGCCTGTATGTCACCTCTCAGTCCCTGGCCACTGGCACACCTGTGAAATTTAGCTGCCCCAGCTCTAGTCCCAGAGGTCTCTCTGCCATGCTAACACACATATTGAACAGAAGGAGAAGTTCTGAGTGAGACATGCCAACTCACTAAGCTGCTAGGCACTGCCGGCAGGGCCTCTGTCCATCCTGGCATGATGTCCAGCAGCAATTCCAGGGGCACCAGCTCTGCCTCACCAGGACTTCTCACCCCTTCTCCATGGATCCTGCAAAGCCACTGGACTTCCTGGTGGATCCCATGCACTTCCTAACCATCACAGGCCTGCTCAGACCAAGAAACAAGAATACGGCCCCCACACAGCGAGGATGGCCTTACCCACAAGAGCCACACCTGTCCATCAGTCCTGTAAGCCCCCGGGGGATGTGGTGTACATTATAGACCTCACCCACACCAGGCACCAGGACCCTTCCGATGTTATCCAGCCTGGACATGACTTCCCGTTCAAGGACTCTCTGCAACACAAGTGATTTAGCGCAGTGGCTTTGGGAGTCCCAAAAACCAGCTGTGTGTTCTGAGCTCCATGCTGCCTTAGACTTGGGAAAGCAGGAGTGGACAGGTGAGGTGTTGCCTTCACTGAGCTCGTAGACTAAGGGGAAGACAGAGAGTGAAGTCTCATGGGCCTTTCCAACCACAGATGTGAAGCTGGGGAGATGGCTCAGTGGAGAAAGTGCTTGCTGAGCAAGCAGGAGGACCAGAGTTCAGGTCCCCAGACCCCATGTAATCCCAGCAGTGAGCAGTGTGGGTGGAGACAGACAGATCCTAGGAGCTCACTAGCCTGACTGTCCAGCCAAATGGTGAGTTACAAGTTCAGTGGAAAGAATTCATCCCCCCAAAACAAGGAGAGCGATAGAGGAAAACACCCAATGTTGGCTTCTGGTCTAGACAGACAGACAGACACACACACACACTTGTGCATGCATACAGAGACATACACACATGTGCACACACACATACACATGCATACATACATATAAATGTACATATACATGCGTGCACACCATTCACATACACCTGTGTACACAAACACATATACAAGACCATGTGCACACATATACCAAAAACATGTAAGCACACATGCACATACACACATGAACAATCATACAAACATACAGATGCACATGTGCACACTCATGAACACACACACGCAAGAAGCAGTAAGCGCACAAGCAAAACAATGGTAGAACTATTCTTCAAGACAGCAGCAGGCACAAGGATGATTCTAGAAGCTGATTTCAATATATGAAACCAGGAAGGGCTTCTTGGAGAAAGCCATGTTCATGTGTCACCTAAAGGGTGAGTAGAGCCTGAGATAGAAAGTTAAGGTGTTGCTGGGCGTGGTGGCGCACGCCTTTAATCCCAGCAATGGTAGAACTATTCTTCAAGACAGCAGCAGGCACAAGGATGATTCTAGAAGCTGGTTTCAATATATGAAACCAGGAAGGGCTTCTTGGAGAAAGCCATGTTCAGGTGTCACCTAAAGGGTGAGTAAAGCCTGAGATAGAAAGTTAAGGTGTTGCTGGGCGTGGTGGCGCACGCCTTTAATCCCAGCACTCGGGAGGCAGGGTAGGCGGGTCGCTGTGAGTTCGAGGCCAGCCTGGTCTACAAAGTGAGTCCAGGACAACCAAGGCTACACAGAGAAACCCTGTCTTGAAAAACAAAACAAACAACAACAACAAAAAGATGAGGTGCTTTAAGCAACACCGCAGAGGAAACCTGATGCTGGAGCGTGACAGGAGAGCTGAGATGGGGCAGCAGGTTTCTGCAGCAGTCTTAGGCCACTTGAGAGCTTCTGCCTTAGATTGCCAAGGTGGAAATGGGAATCTATTAGCGTTTTGATCAAGAGAACCGCGCGCAGTGAACATGTTTTTCCGGCTAAAATGTGGTGAGTGTAGAAGGTGTGGTGGCGAGACAAGGTGGGTGTGGTGCAGCTGCGGGGTGCAAGGGGCCCACAGTCCACTGTGCCAGCCGCAATGCCGCCGCCCACGTGGCGCTGTCACAGGAGGGCAGACTGGGACCACATTCCCAGCAACCCTACGTGGCCAGCTCAGATTCTGCCAGGGAGGGACCCTTGCCTGAGATGTGGCAAATGGAGGCGACAGCCATCCTTCCCCGGTGGCAGATGTGTCCAGTGTAAGATTCACAGTGGCTCGGTGTAAGTTCCTGCACACATCTGGCAGTGAGCTCACCCCCAACTCCAGTTCCTGGGGGTCGAGATGTCCTGAAAGTCAGCACCTCCCTTCCTCACCGTTTCATGAGCCCAGCCTTCCCAAAGGTCTCTGATGCCTCCAAGCCTCTCTACCACATGCCCCTGTTGTTCTTTTTAAGTCCCACAGGTCAGAATCGATGGCAAAGGTCACATTGTCACAGCATGAGACCACGGGTGCTCAGGCTAGAAAGCAGGCCACACACACAAAGAGAAGAGGGGCTCCAATGCACATCTGTCTATGACATCGTTGTCAATGTGGGGAGGGAAGGGGGAGAACGGGCAAAAAATGAAACAGACTTTTGGTTTCAGAGCTATATAGCCTTGAGACCAGAGAGGCAGCTTAGAGGATGAGAGGTCTCAGGACTCGTCCCCAGCATTCATAAGGCCACTTACAACAGCCTATAACCCCAGTTCTTGTGATCTAAAACCCACTGCTTGTCTCCTTCAGCACTCACGGGGTGCACGTGTGCAACACACTCATACACGGAAAGTAAATAAACCAAAATAATGCTAAAATCTAAAGTCTTGCTGATGTGGGCTTGCACTCTCACAGTGCTGGAAGGGATGTGCACCTCGGGCCGACCGGACATCATCTGCAGGCTGAACTGCTGACACTGACCAAGAAACGGAGAGCTAAGGGTCAAAGTGGAGCAGCAGGGGCTTAGTGGAGACTACATGAGGTGCGGGACACAAGAACAAAGCCCAGTTATGACCCACAGGGCAAAGCCAAGCGCCAACAGCAGAGAGAAGACTCATACGTGATGGTGAGAGAAGGGAGCATACAGCTTGGCGTGGGAAGTAGCAGAATCAGAAATGGAGCATGCTGGGAACATGTGGCTGGGCAGGCTTGGTCCATGGCAACAGGAAGCTGAGAAGGCGGGGGATGGCCTCACTGCAGCTTAAGTTAACCTTAGGACCCCAGAATTAACATGGGATGGTGCACCTCCTCTCAGTTACTCACTGCAGATGTTCCTTAAACCAAGCAGGTTGACAATGGAAATTAGCCCTGACCCCAGGGAGTCTGGGAAACTGAGGGCCTGGGTGTGACAAAGGGAACCAGGCAGAATGTGATTCTCTTGCCAGCTCTTTCTGTTCAGTGGTCTCCTGATCAGCGTAGGCTCCATCTCCCCCACAGCAGGGAGAGGCCACTGACTGAATTTTCTGGAATGGCTTCTCATGTGACCTCAAACACCAACACTTGATGATCTCCCTTCTTTGAAAATGTTGATCCACTAGATTATGAGCTCATTTTAAATTATTTTTTTATTTAATGTGTTATGAGTATTTTGCTTACAGGTATGTATGTATGTGCACTACCACATGTGTACCTGGTGTGTGCAGACGTCAGAAGGTGTCAGATGCCCTGGAACTGGAGTTACAGGTGGTTGTGAGCTGCCAGGTGGGCGCTGGGAACTGAACCCTGACTCCTCTGGAAGAGCAGCCAGTGCTCTTGACTGCTGAGTCATCTCTCCAGCCCCAATGAGCTTGTTTAAGATGAGGTTCTATACTGAATCCTCAACGCTGCTCCTAGCACAGCAAAGGTAAACATGGGACATTTTCATTTAATGGCTAAGGCTTGAAAGGCAGATTTTGAAACATCAGGGCACACGGCACATCTCATCCCTGTGTCCAGCGGCCAGGAAGTCCACATAGAGGAAACGTCCAGGGACCCCAGGCTATAGCCGAGTTTGCACACCTATAAACTGGAGTGAATGGTACCTAGTGCAAAGGTGAGAGGATCTGGTAACGTCAACCTGCCTCTGCACCTGTCTGCATCAATTACTCTACGCGTAGCTGACACAAAACACCTGGCAAAAACAACTTGAGAAAGAGAGTTGGCTGTGGCTCAGGGTTTGAGAGTAGGATACACCACGGCAAGAGGATGAGGTGTTGGCTGGTCATATGGCATCCATAGCCAGGAAGCAGACAGACAATTGCTGGGGCTCAGCTGACGCCCCCACCCTTGTGACAGTGCCACCCATATTCAGGGAGGGCCTTCCAACGTAACCCCAAAACTCCCTCACAGATATATGCCTGCAGAGTTTTATAAGTCCAGTGGAGCTGACAGCCAAAGCTCACCATCACAGTGCCTGCCGCAAAGACTCCAAGGACGCACTCCTCCCAGAGACCCACCCCGAGCACACCGAAGCTCTTCTTCCTTCTGAAACCCAACTCAACTTGACCACACAGCTTTCCTCTTTATCCTCTAGCCCTGACGCAACAGGGAAGTAGATGCCAGAACGTGGCATATTTGTTAATTTTCTCAGTCTTGGCAAAATTCCAGACCAGAAGCATCTCTAGGAGGAGAGGGTGGGTGGGGGCTGCTTAGAGTGTGCAGATGCGGCCCAGGTGTGGCCCATCCTGGTAGGGAGGCGTGGGAGCAGGCATGAGGCGGCTGGTCACATCATGTCCACAGTCAGGAAGCAAGGGAGAATGTTGGTCCAGGACCCCAGTGGGTGGGATGGGTCCTCCTTACAGGAGCTAGGTTCCCATGGTGACAAGGAAGATTAAGGACCACAGAGGGCACCTTTCCTCTGCTCTTTCCAAATTCCAGGGGGAGCAGACACACTGAAGAGAGGGCACAGAAGATGGACAGTGCTAGATGGAGTCACTTCCCAGACACACAGGGCTGTGCCGTGCGCCGTACAGGAAGGGAGTTCCGGTCAGCTTTCCTCCCTGGGGAGGGCACTGCAATTACAACCCAAGGACAGGGGCTGTTAGAGGCCATGTGTGTACAGACGTAGTTAAGTCTGTGAGACTACAGGTGGGAAGAAGGAAGGACTGGACATTTCCTGAAATTGGAATTCAACACCTTACAGACAAAAAGCAGACAGCGCCAACGGGGACAACTGGTGAAACTGGGGTGCTAAGTGCAGCCCTCTGACGTCACACCACTGCACAGATGCTAACCTTTCATTCCATACTCGCTGTCCACACTCACGGTGTCTGGGAGCCACAACTAAAAATCTGTTTCTAGCCCGCTTGAATTCGGATTGAACCATAAGACGCAAGCAGAAGATGTTGAGTGGGGCTTGCAAGAAAGGCTCCTTAGCGGGGCATCTCTCTGCTGACAGACCCTTTCTGTCCTGCCCTCTACAGTCTATGGCCATCGATGAACATGTGTCAATCTTGGGAGTGAAAGGCATGTGGGCGTGTGTGTGTGTGTTGGGGGTGGGGGTACATGACTTGGGCATCTGTGTTGCTGAAGCCACAGTAACTGCTGCAAATTGTATCTAGGCTATTTCCCTACTTCTGAGTGACCAATGAAGAAATTATTATTTTTTTAAATATAGGCAATGTTATTGTGGCCCAAGTATAGTTGTTACCTACTGTAATACCCACAGTCTAGATTTCCATCTACTTGCTTATTATGAGCAGAAATTATGTTATTATCAGAGCTAAATACTTAAAATTCTTACATTAAGTTAACGGTTGAAGCTACACCTGTTGGCTCACCTCTGTAATCCCAGCACTTAGAGGCCTGAGGCAGGAGGATTGCTGCCACGTCTGGGCTACAGCACTGAACACCAGGCCAGGCTGGACTACAGAGTGAGACCTTGACCCAGACATCAGCTGTTGAGTCGGATGTGAGTTTGAAGCCTCTGTTTCAGTTCCTGCCTTGCTTCTGTAAAGTCACGGGCTCTGAGACAGAAACCTCTACAGGACTGGATACAGCTGGCATTAACTCCGGGACCTTGGAAAGGCCAGTGTGGGGAAAGGCGTGGCTGTTGGGAGCATCCTACTGACGGGCTCTGCTCTATGACAGCGGTCCTCTGCCTTCCTAGGGCTGCGACCCTGTAACGAACATGCTTCCACACGTTGTGGTGTCTCCAACCATAAAATCATTTTCACTGCTACTTCATAACTGTATCTTTGCTTCTGTTACAAATCATAATGTAAATATCCGATAAACAGGGTGTCTGACTGCAAGCCCTGTGAAAGGGGTCGCACCCCACAGGTTGAGAACCGCTGCTTTAAGACTTTTTCCCCAAGTACTCCTGGGAGCAACAAGGAAGGAAAGAGCCTCCAGCACTTCCTCTTGTCTGGCCGAGCCAGCGGAACCCAGAGAGAGGGCTGCAGTGCCCTGCAGGCTCTCAACTTGCCTCCCTCTATTTTTAGGTCTCACTACAGATCAGTCTCAACTAGTACGAAAAGCAGAAACAGTCAGAGCAGTGGGGCAGACTAGAAACCAAAGTGCCAGAGGCCTCCTGCCCCATACCCTTCATGGCCTTAGGTTTACCTCGACTACTGTATGCAAAGAACCCTGGGATTTTTAAGACCATACAAAAGTTAGGACAGCCTGAACATTTGTAAAAACATATGAGCAAAAGAACCATTTACCCCTTATACCTCATAACGCCTTCCCCCTGGCCAGTGCTGTGGCGCATCTATAGTCCCAGGGCATGGCAGGTTGAAGCAGGAGCCTCGCGGGAATTTGAGGCCGGACAGGTCTCCAGAGACCTGTCTGGAAAGGAACCTATAGACATACTACTTTATTTATGTAGCCATGAAGCATATCTATGTGGTATCACATACAGAGCATAACATAAACACACTGTGTTAATATTCAATATTTCACAGCTATCTCCTTGGTGCTGCACAGGCTAGTGAGTGTGTAAACACCCTGGCGAGAGCTACATAAATACAAAAGGTGAGTTGTTAAATCTCCTTATCGCCACAAAGACACATTCATTGGCAGTCTATGGAGGGACTAGGTCCTCTTACAAATTAAAAGGGGACGCATGCTGTTGAACTAATGCGCTGAGCATGCAACCGGGGAGCCCAGCCTTCTGTTCCGGGGCCTGAGATCTAGAGCCTTCAGCAAATAACATCGTCAATATTTTAAATCACATTTGGACTCTGAGAGGAGCAGTGGCAGAGTCCCCTCCCTTTTCAAAGGCTTCTCGGAGTTAATGCCTGTGAGCATTAACCCTTCTCTAGCCAGTGAGAAGGAATTCCTACACACACACACACACACACACACACACACACACACACACACACACAGAGAGAGAGAGAGAGAGAGAGAGAGAGAGAGAGAGAGAGAGAGAGAGACATACACACACACACACACACACACACACAGCCAAGGCTTTGATATGAACACCAATGCAAACATTTTAAAACTGTGTGTGTGTCTGTGTGTGTGTGTGTGTGTGTGTCTGTGTGTGTGTATTCTGCTTCATAAGCTACTTGCTTTTGTCACGGAGTCGTGTAGAATAGCAGTAAATTACACTTGGTAAATCACCAAAACGGTTGAGTGAGAGGGAGGGTCTGTGCACAAGGTAGAGGGCGGGTCCCTGCCTGCCCTCTAGACCCTCAGGTCTCTCCCCAGTCTCTCAAAGGAAAAGCATCTGCCCACCTAATGAACTTTTCTTTTCTGTAGCCTCCCAGGTGGGGGCCACAGCCCGGGCAGACCTCAGTCCCTCAGGCCAACAGAGACGTTCACCTCATTTCTATCAGATCTGGGATCCAGAAACAGCCACAGCACCTGTCCTGACGAGCAGTGAGGCCTGGAGAGTCTTGGTAAGGTCCCAAGGGAAACAGAATTCTCTAGGGACAGCCCAGTTTCTGTGGGAAACAAGACACATAAAACCTTCTAAACCCACATAATGGGTGCTTGGAGCTTAGGGCTTAAAATCGTGGGTGCGTGTGGCTAAACATAAAAAGGCATGGGGCTGAGGAGATGGCGCAGCAGGTAAAGGGTCGGCTGCACACGCACAAGGACCTGAATTCACATCCCGACTGCCCGAGAGGCACGCGGACATACACCTGTATCTCCATAGCTAGGTGCACAGACTCATCGGCCGGCCTGCCTGGATGAAACAGTGAGCTCCAGATTCAATGAGAGTCATCAATTAAAAAAAAAAAAAAAGGTGCAGGGAGTCTTATGGTGGACTGTGGGCCTCTGTACTGCGCGTGTGTGTGTGTGCGACACACACACACACACACACAGAGGGAGAGAGACACACACAGAGGGAGAGAGACACACCAGAGGTACCGCATACAAACACAGAGAAGGATGCAATGGCAGTCAGAGAGGCAGCAATGGTAACGTTGATTCCATCCATCGCCAGCCTGCCTGTGGAAGAGAAGCCGGGCATCTTTAACTGCAAACAGGGCACTCACCAATGGCTGGGGTGTAAACAGGAAGGACCTCTGGGCTTACTGTGGGTTTGACTGGCTTCGGGTAAGACTTGAATCTGTTTGTAAAATAACCCAGAGAGGGCGAGTGGGTTCTGTCCCTTGTCTGGCAGGTACCCCCTTCCCCAGTTCTGGCTCACCACAGGTGACCTTCTCCCATCTGGAGCCCAGAGTCTTAAGATTTTGCTTGGTTTGCTCACTCAAGATGGTGAACTTGATCACCATCACCTTTTCACAGCTGAACTAACATGGGCACACCTGCACAGCATTATAAACGCTAAATATGTCACCCAGACTTCAATCAACTCAGGGCTAACTGCCTACTGCATGGCTCATCGGCATGTCCAAAGACTTTCCCATCTCTACTATCAGCTCCCATGCTTTAAATAATAATAATAATAATAATAATAATAATAATAATAATAATAATAATAATAATAATGAAGACCCATCTACATTTGTTTTTGCCTGTAATGTTTTGCCTGCTTGTATGTCTATGCACTATGTGCCTGCATGCCTAGCGCCCACGGAGGCCAGGAGAGAAGAGGGTGTTGGACACTCCTGGAAGTGGGAGTCACAAACGGTTACAAGCTTCCATGTGGGGGCTAGAAATTGAACCCCAGTCCTCTGAGAAAGCAGCCAGTGCTGTTAAACCACTGAGCCATCTCTCCAACCCTGAGGTCCCACACTTTCCTCTGTCCTCCCCCATCTCCCTGGTATCTCCTATGCATGCTCTCAGACCGTTAAGTGCAGAGACACCTGTGACGCAGCCGGTGGGCACACCTCACATGAGTAAAGCTCACGGACTCCTGAGCTCACTGTCTGGCTGTGGGACCTTTGACACGGTTCATAATCTCCGACATGGATAGATCTTATTCGTCTGCAGAGGCACTAGTAATAGCATTAAAACTTTACAGAGTTGTGGCAAACATTAATACATTCATAATTTGAGTTGCCCTTAGAATGGAACCTGGTTCCTGGTCCCAAATGCTTTGTGAGTTTGGGACAGAAGTTTAAGACTACTCATCCTTTTAAAAGTGGAATTGGCTCTGGAGTATGTGTGGAGGGGTGCGAACGTCCAGATATCTGGACAGGGGCTGTTATTTTGATTTTAAAGTTTTCACGTTGCCTCCTGCGCCCGCACCTAACCTGGCCAGTTAAGAACTAGAGATGGCTTAGTGGTTAAGAGCACCGGCTGCTCTTCCAGAGGTCCTGAGTTCAAGTCCCAGCACCCACATGGCAGCTCACAACTGTCTGTAACTCCAAGATCTGACACCCCCACACCAATGTACACAAATTTAAAAATTAAATAAATATTAAAAAAAAAAAAACTAGAGTTGCAGCTTAGGGCATGGTGGCGCACGCCTTTAAGCCCAGCACTCAGAAGGCAGAGACTGGTGCATCGTTGTGAGTTCGAGGCCAGCCTGGTGACTCCAGGGCGGCCAAGGCTACACAGAGAAACACTGTCTCGGAAAAGAAAGAAAGGAAGGAAGGAAGAAAGAAATAAGTTAAAAAAAAGAAAGAAAGGAAGGAAAGGAAAGAAAGAACGAACTAGAGGTAGCAGGAACGCTACACTAATAATATGCTCTAACTTCCCTCCGAATCAAAAATAAGTATACCCAACTACTCAGAGACGAGAGAGGGCTGGTAGGGGCTTAAGCTAAAAACTCCGCTTTTAAGAAAAAAATCACTTTCACTATTATCATTAATCGCCTGCTGTAAAACCCGCCGAGTCGTCCTACTCGAGGAACCTGGGAGGGTGCTGGAGCGGAACTCATCCCGGCGGCTCCGCCCAAGACTCTGGCTCCACTGCCGCGCAGCCTGGCAGAGAGGCGGTTCGGCGGCACGTGACCCGCTCCAGCCGCCGTGGCCAGCGACCCAGATCCGTCCCCGGAACCCAAGCGATGCCCTGGCCTTGCTGCGCTACAGTGCGCGTGCATTTGGGGCCCAGGTCCCATTTGGGTTCACGTGCCACTGGGGAGCTCGAATGTCCCCGAGTAAACGTGATTGTCAATTCAGCAGGAGCAACCCCAGGTCTCCAGGTCCCCAGGGATGGAATTCAGGTTCCTATTTATCCTGAGTTATGAGTACTCTAGGCACCTGGGGGCGGCTGTCCCCGGCCGTGTGGACCGAGGCCACGGGGCGCGCGCACGGCATCCCTGCGCGCTGATGTGGCAGCCGCCGCAGGTCGCATCACGTTGCTGGCCCTGTGCTGGTACCCGCTGGAGACGGGATTAGGAGGGAGGCAGCAACGGAGGTGCCAGTAGTAAACGTGGGCTTGCCACACTCCCGGCGTAGCTTATCGCACGAGGGGGGCGGGAGGCAGCACGGCGTCTCGCAGGCTGGGGCGGGCAGGACCTGGACTGCGTGGCTTTCCCGCAGCAGTCCTTGCGTGCCACCCCTCCCCCTCCCTGCGCTCCCCCGGGAGCACTCGAGGCCCCAAACGTCATCTGCCTGTGTGATTTAGTGGCACCGCAATTCCGGCTGCTGCGGGGACTTTAGGTGGCCCGGGGACACTGTGTCGCCAAAACCACTTGAAATGCGACATTTAGAACCAGTGACTACATTTTCATTGATCTTAAACCCAGGGAGCGGATTGCAAGTCACCCCTTTGCAGGAGGTAGCGAGTTGCAAGTCACCCCTTTTTAGGGTAGCTTTACAGCCTGCAGCGGGGGGGGGGGGGGGTTGTGTCTTTCTACCCAGCCCTCGCTCTATGCCCGGCCAGTGGGCAGTGAGCAAAGGCTCCGAATTTTCCTTCCCTGGTCAAGTTTAGCCACCACGATTTCGCGTTCTTTCTCTGGCCCAAACCAACAGCAATCGGTGGGAAAGCAAAAGGCCACGTCCTCGTTTCTGCAGCGAGATGCCGGTCGAGTCTGGGGAGCCCCGCGTCCCGCCCAGCCCCCGCGCCCTGCAGCGCCCGGGGAAGACGAAAGGCTCAGCCCGGGTGGCCGCTCCCTCCTGGTGGCCCCGATCAGGTGGCCCCGCCCCCTCCCGGCCCCTCCTCCCCGCCCCCCTCCGGGCTGGACCGCGGATGGTACGTTCCGCACGTGAGCTGGGTGCTGGTCTGGCCGGCGACGCGCGTGCCCTGTGGCCAAACACTGCCCTGAGTGAGAGCAAACTACCAGCGCAGTGCGTGTGCGCGCGGGTGTGCGCGCGCGGGTGTGCGAGAGGGCGAGCGTGCGAGCACGGGGCGGAGGGGCGGCCAACTGCTTTACACTTTCAACACTGCACCGGAGAGGGAGAGCGAGACAGCCTGGAGACGCACACATCCCCCCAGGATCTCCCCAGGCGACCGTCCCACAGATTACAGGACAGAACCCTCCAAATCGAAACGGAGGAAACGGACAGCCATTGAACATGGACGAAGGAATCCCTCATTTGCAAGAGAGACAGTTACTGGAACATAGGGATTTTATAGGGTAAGGTGTACGCACCGTTGCGAATATCTATCTAGGCTCCGGTTTGGCTACCCCCCCCCCCCCGCACAAAGTGATATGGAGCGGGCGAGGGCAGGACCCCTCCCGGAATAGGGGGCCTGATGCTGATTTCTGTTTTTGCAGACTGGACTATTCCTCTTTGTATATGTGTAAACCCAAAAGGAGCTTGAAGCGAGACGACACCAAGGTAAGTCTTAAGTTTCCCATAACCTGCCTGGATAGTTAATTAGGGCCATCGATTTCGCAGGGAAACTCTGCCCGCAAATATATTCCAGCCCCGAGCTTGCCTAACTGTGAATTTTAAGTGGCTTGCTGGATACCCCAGGGGATATTCAACACCGCACCTGAATTTAAATTGCATTTTAGAAGTCTAGAGAGAGAGTTTCTGGGCATTAGTTGATTACATAGTGTGTTTGGGGATTGGGGTGGGAGGGTGCTATCCAGTCAGTGAGTGAATGAGTGAATGGTTAGCTCACTGCCTTCTCTTTTCCCTGGCTCGTGGATGAAGGATACCTACAAATTGCCGCACAGACTAATAGAAAAGAAGAGACGAGACCGAATTAATGAATGCATTGCTCAGCTGAAAGATTTGCTGCCTGAGCATCTGAAATTGACAGTAAGATGCACACTTTGATTCTTTGATGATCTCCGGGGTGTGTTAGCCTGATAAAACTCCCAGAAATAGCATAATAAATGTAAATATTAAGAGACCTGACTTCTAACTTGTGCTGTAACGAGAGTTTGCCAGAGACTCAGAAAAGGGGCTCCTCTCCCAGCTGACAGCAAAGAGATTATTGATGACCTGCCTGTGGGGAGCTGAGGGGTGTGTGTGTGTGTGTGTGTGTGTGTGTGTGTGTGTTGTGTAAGTTGCTGGGCTGCGTGGAGGGCCAATCAAATAAAATACGTGTTTTAAAGTAACCCCTGCCCCCTCTGTTGCACCACTGCAGACACTGGGGCATCTGGAGAAAGCTGTAGTCCTGGAATTAACTTTGAAGCATTTAAAAGCGTTAACAGCCTTAACGGAGCAGCAGCATCAGAAGATAATTGCTTTACAGAATGGTAAGTGGGTCTGAGGAAGCTAGCCTCCCCCGATTTAAAAAGAAAAAGCCGGGGTAACACTGGAGGCGCAGTGCTAGGACTCTCCACTGAGTCCTGCTCCTGGGGAACATTGCCTCTTTTTTCCTTTTTTTTTTTTTTTTTTTTTTTTTTTTTTTTTTTTTTTTTTTGGTGGCAAGTACCCAGAGCATCCCAGAGGCTTTGAGCTGGAGGAGCCCCGTTTTTATTTAAAGTGGTGGCTGCAGCTCTCCAGTTGGGTTTTTCAACCAGGAGGAGAGCTCCTCACCCCGCCACCCCCTCCTCTTGGCTGTCTGCGGATTATATCGCTGGAATGCCCAGGAAAAGCCGAGCTCACTGTAGGCAGCGCAGGGCCCACGTGATGAGCAGATGTCTTAACGCCGCGGTTTTTCTTCTCGACTCCCTCCCCCGTGCACCCTAGGGGAGCGCTCTCTGAAATCGCCGGTCCAGGCCGATTTGGATGCTTTCCACTCGGGGTTTCAAACCTGCGCCAAAGAAGTCTTGCAATACCTCGCACGCTTTGAGAGCTGGACGCCCAGGGAGCCGCGCTGCGCACAGCTCGTCAGCCACCTGCACGCCGTGGCCACTCAGCTCCTGACGCCACAGGTGCCCCCGGGCAGGGGCCCGGTACGCGCGCCCTGCAGCGCGGGGGCTGCGGCCGCCCCGGGTCCCGAGCGCGCGGCCCGCTGCGTGCCGGTCATCCAGCGGACTCAGCCCGGCACCGAGCCCGAGCACGACACGGACACCGACAGCGGCTACGGAGGCGAGGCGGAGCAAGGCCGCGCTGCGGTCAAGCAGGAGCCACCCGGGGACCCATCGCCTGCACCCAAGAGGCCGAAGCTGGAGGCGCGCGGCGCGCTCCTGGGTCCGGAGCCCGCGCTGCTTGGCTCGCTCGTGGCGTTGGGCGGGGGCGCGCCCTTTGCGCAGCCCGCCGCCGCGCCCTTTTGCCTGCCCTTCTACCTGCTGTCGCCGTCCGCCGCCGCCGCCTACGTACAGCCCTGGCTGGACAAGAGCGGCCTGGACAAGTATCTGTACCCCGCGGCGGCCGCGCCCTTCCCGCTGCTGTATCCCGGCATCCCCGCCGCCGCCGCTGCCGCTGCCGCCGCCGCCGCCTTCCCCTGCTTGTCCTCCGTGTTGTCGCCGCCTCCGGAGAAAGCAGGCGCGGCCGCCGGTACCCCCCTCTTGGCGCACGAGGTGGCGCCCCCGGGGCCGCTGCATCCCCAGCACGCGCACAGCCGCACCCACCTGCCCCGCGCCGTGAACCCCGAGAGCTCTCAGGAAGATGCCTCGCAGCAGGCCAAGGACACCCCCTGAGCCATGCTTACCCTCCTGAGCAGGTGCAGGGGCCTCCCGAGGAGTCGCCAGGTTTCCAAGTTCAAACGTTTCCTAACGCGTGCCAGGGAGGAAGATGCTCCACGGGCTTAGGACAAAAACAGGTGTTCTGTGTTACATTTGGAGTTCCCGTTTTTTGCCCGTTTCTCACCCTTTTGCCGCCCCACCCTCTACCCGCTCACACCCCCTTTCCCATTCCCGCTGTCACAGAGTCTCTCCCAGAAATACTGGTAATGTTCTTTTACCCTCCCTTCGTAAATTTAGTCCTTGTCTCCTCTTTCCAGCTACAGACCCTGGTTCTAGGAGTCTGTTGGGTGGGAGAGCCGGGTGGAACCAGTTAAGAGTGCCTGCTACCTTAGACCCTAGGTCCTGGAACAACATGTGTGTCTCCTGTCTCTCTAGGAGGCACTCGAATTATCTGAGGGTCTCTGAGAGTTAAATTGACGAGTCAGTATTTTGTATTGTTCTGGTTTTTGAAAGGTACCTATTTTTCAAAGAAGTGAAGCTGCCTTTGGGCCTGATGAGAGGTGGCTGGAGTGGTGTCTTTTACTCCTTGCACTTGTTGGGAGAAACTGGAGTTGGGCCACTTTCCTCCACTATGTCAGGTTGGGAACTGGAAGAGGGAAGTTGGAGCCCTTGGAGCCTTTGCTCGCACTTTATTGACAAATTGACCTCAAACCCTTCGCTCCACTTTTAATTTCTCAATTCACCCATACATGCCATAGGTTGTATATTTGTGTCTCTGATGCATAGTCACTCCCCGCTGCTCAGTATTTCACCCATCATGGTTCCAAAATTTTGTAACGTTACTGGTGTGTGTGTGTGTGTGTGTGTGTGTGTGTGTGTGTGTGTGTGTGAGAGAGAGAGAGAGAGAGAGAGAGAGAGAGAGAGAGAGAGAGAGAGAGAGAAGGGGGTGCGTGTTTTTTTTTTTCCTTTTTAAAAGTGCGCAGGGCTGGAAAAAGGAAAGCCCAAACACATTGATTTGTCCTAGAGTTCTTAGATGACAGAAGTGGAGGGACGGGCAGGGGGTCCCCTACGGTTGGAAGATGTGGAGGGAAGGCCCCGTTTGTATTTTTCTGGAGACCAAACCAGACACCAGATAATCAGAAAGAACGCTTTTTTAAAATAAAGCATAAACCAAGACCTTGTCTAGATATTTTTAGTTTGTTGCCAAGGTAGCACTGAGAAATCGCACTTGAATGTTATGTAAGGAGTGAGACACACCAGTCTGGAGTGAATAAAGTCATCTGGGTCTGTGAGTCGGCTGGGTCTGTTTGCTGCTGCTGCTGTTGCTACTGTTTGCCTCAAACGCTGTGTTTAAACAACGTTAAACTCTTAGCCTGCTAAGGCGGCTGTATGTACATAGCTGTTAATACACCCAATTAATGATGTCTGACATGCTATTTTTGTAGGGAGAAGATATGTCCTAATGATATTTTGAGTTAAAGTATCTTTTGGGGAGGACGTGGTGAGATGTTTGCACTTTGGTTACGATGCTTATATTGCTTGGTGCAAGCTTACGCTGTCTTAAATTATTAAACAATAAATAAATATTATCTGCAAGAAACCAGCTGGTTTAGACAAGTTTAGTATGTAAAAATAAACTAGAAACTATCTTTATATTCTAGTATTTTCAGCACTTCATAAATTCTATTACCTAAATGTTGCCACACTATTTTGTGACTTAAAAATTCTTACTAAGGAATAAAGACTTTATATATGATATGGGGTTGTCTAATAATTAAATAATACTGGGTTAGTTTCCAGAGACTGCTGACTATAAGAACAAGAACTCACCAGGGTTCTCAGACTTTTTTTTCCCCCTGTCTGTTTGGTTTGGTTTATTCTCATTGGTTTCTCTAGGGACACTCCTGGTCTGGCCCTGTGTCTCCACTTGCCCCCAGTGTATCTTAATAAAAACTACAAAAGGAATAGCCTGGCAGTCACTGGGGGTTTGTCCGACTTATCCGGGTTTGCTAATGTTCTTTATGATGGACCAGGTTTGGCTCTGTGACCTCGGATAGCCTCTCTTGTGTGGTCTGGTGTTTCTCTTCCACCCAGGTCTGAAACCCAGTACCAGGAGGGATATAGTTTGCCTCCCTAACTTTTTACAAAATAACCCTGTTGTGAGACATTGCCTTGGAGTTCAGGAAATCATTTCTAGACTTTTCTCAAGTGTATGATCAAAACTGTGAGTTGAGATGAATGGAAGGCCGCCCACTTTGGTTTTTTTGGGGGAGGGGTTGTTGAACCCCACGATTTCTGGCATTTTTAAGTGACAGTTTCTATGCAGGGAAAGTGCTCCCTCTGCTGACTGTGATGAGCTGACTAGGCCTGGTAAACCAAAGCTACAGCCTCCTGAATTGTATAAGGAAAGAGTCAGGGCCACGCAGGGGCTGGGCCGCTCTTGCTCAGGTGCTGTCTCTCACTGCAGAGGTCTGCACAGGCATGCTCATTTTGACTGGGTGAAGCTCCTGAAACAGCAAACCACCCACTCACAGGTGCAAAGGAAACAAAATTCAACCTTTAAAAAGAAGGGTTTGTGAACATTGGTAATGTCAGTTGTTAGAATGATTACTTGCTCGCAACTAAAATCATAGATTTTTTTTAAAAACCAGCATTTTAAGTATTTTGACCTACATTTTATCGCGATTACTGTTGTGACTGACAAGAAGATACAACAGTTGGCACTTGCACAATTTTATAATATGCAATAAAAGCTTTTTAAAATTTTTTTTTGCCCAGGTTTTACAGGTCACCCATTTAGTCTGAAATTATATATAGTAACGTGATAAAATTACGAAGTTAGGGCAGAAAATAAAAATAGTACCTTGTATATTACATCTGAAAGTGTGATCTTGTGTGTTTCTAGGTGTAGAACTCAGGACCTCGGGCGAGCTGGGCCAGAGTGCTGCCACTAGCCTGGGCCCTCAGCCTTGGGAAACTATCCTCTGAATCATTGGTTGACTTTAATGAATTAACAGAATCATTAGCATCCACTAAAGAAGTATCTGTGTCTGCAGATTTGAAACATCAACTGAACTTAGTAGATCATGTGATTTCCCAACTTACAACAATGAATCTTTACTCACTAATGCAGTTAATGTTCATCAATTTTGCATAAACGGACTTAGAAAAACTTTGTATTGAATTTATAAATACCACCACTACCCAGCCAAACTTTGCTTTTTCAAGGTGTCAGACAGCAGGGCTGTGAAACTCTGACCTGCATCCTCCTTCCATGCTTTGAAACCGCTTTCACTTAAAGCTGCTGCTGACTGCTGAGGCCAGCACATTGTCTTCCTATCATGTGGGGACAGGCCTTAGACTGGTCTGCTGTCACTGGTCAGTGTTCTCTCCACGAGAGGTGACTGATCCCTGGGGGAGATGTTGGAAGCAGGGCTGGGCAAACAGACCATAAAGGCTTTTTGTTTCAGGTAGAAATGAACAGAGTGAATTAAGACTGGCTTCCTTATGTGAAAGAGGCATTTTTTTTTTCCCTCTCAGCAAGCAACATATCGCTTACTAAATTTTTTTTAACCCACTGAGCCTTCAAATCAAGATATTGAGGCCCTCTACCAACTGTTTTCATGTTAGTTTAAGCACGTTCTAGGTAGATTTACAATTTGTGCTCACACCCATTTCAAGTGCCAGCTTCTCAAGGGTGAGTCTGAATAGAGGAAATGACAGAAAATCACATCTTCTGGGGTAGAGGGGGATTTGCACTGCAAATGTGCTATTCTTAAAAGTTCCATTGCTGTCTTAAAATTGTATTGCACTTTGGAGCAAACTGCAAACAAATAAAACTATACAAAGAGCTGATATTTTAAAACTCTGAATCTAGAGGTACCCCCACAAACAACTGAAGGTTCTAGATTAATGCTGTTTTCTCTTTCCATTGAAATACTTAGTGGGTCCACGTACTAAAGTTTATTTCATCTATCCTCTGGAACGCCTCAACATGCTCTCGAAAACATCCTGTGCAGCCGGGCATGGTGGCACACACTTTTATTTCTAGCACTCGGGAGGCAGAGGCAGGAGGATCTCTTTGAGTTCGAGGCCAGCCAGGGCTACACAAAGAAGCCCTGTCTCGAAAAACTAAAAAAAAGAAAGAAAGAAAAGAAAACACCCTGTGTGTACTGAGTATTTCCTAACACCCTGGGGAGTGAACTGTCACTACTACATTTTGAATGCAGTGTTTGCACTTGGGCTCATCCATACAGATTATGTCAGGTTATATATTTATTTTGAGGTCTCATTATGCGCACAAGCTAGCCTGGAACTCCTGTATAGAGGACATTGTTGTCAAACTCCTAAAGATCCAGATGCCTCTGCCTCCGGCTACCTCTGCTGCTCCAGGCTGCCTCTTTCAGCCTCCATCCCCAGCCAGTATGCCAACTGTCACTTCTCAGGGTCAGAGAACCACCCCTAAAGCTTACCTGATCATTTGGTTTCCTGTGGGCTGGGACAAGACCACACCCATTTGCATTGTGTGTCTAAAATGGGAGTAAGTGGGTTCAGACAGAGGCCCCAAAGGTGCTGCTGGAAGTAAATCAGATGAGCTTATATCCTCAGCGATGGTCTCTAAAAACCTGCAGATTCCCAGCAGTGTTTCGTATCAGATTACTTGAAATACTTGAAGTATTCTATGTACCTTTCCGCTAATTCATTATGCAAAAATAAAAGCCATATGCTAGTGGTTTCAGACAACAGCAACAGTAAGAATGTTCTCGTGTGGGGAATAAGTTATTTTATTGGCTGGATGCTTCTTTCTTGCAGGTCAGTGAGAACTGTCAGGGTTGGGCGTGCAGTTGTGTTCAGGGACAGCCATGGGCAGAGAGCTTCTGGGGAGGAGCTTCAGGGCTCACTGCATACAGTCCTTTTCCTCTTGAGCCACGGGTTCAAGATGGGAGCAATAAATTTATTTTTCTCTCTCTCTTTATACAAGAGTATGGTGAGAGTTGGCTAACCTCCGTATCTCAGGGTCATGGGTTCACAGAATGATACTAAAACAAATTGCACAGTGACATCGACCATGCAACGGTGCGTGAGATAGGTCCTCGGGTTGGGCTAGGTGAGTGAGAGAAAGCTTCGAATGACTGGGTTTTGCAGAGAGGACAAGAGTTCATAAGGAGAACTCAGGAGCAGCCTGTGCTATGCTTTCCGTTTCATTTGTAATACTAAACTGGATTAGTTTAGTCCCTAATTTCTGTCTCTTAAAACCTTTCTTGCTGTGCTGGCTCTCAGCTTCAGCATCTCCTGTGTGAGTGGCCCCTAGCTGGGATCCTAGCCCCTCTCCTACCAAAGGAGCTGCTGTTGTGTAGTGAGGGGGACACTGCATCTCACAGGTGTGCCTTGCCTTCTGCAGGGCAGACACAGGAAACAGACTCACCCCATGGTGACTTCTTTGCCCTCACAGAAGGGGGGCCGGTTCTGAAGACTAGCTCTCCACTCAGTGACAAAAGAGGAAATAGGAATCCTGAGGAGTGCTTCTTCAAAAACAACTTGAAGGGTGGGTGCAGGCCAGGAGCTCTGCCGGCCCACCAAGACTGGGACCAGATTTGTTGATTCAGTGTGGAGATTTAGGTTTGTCCTAAAATGAGCTGAGCCAGGCCATTAAGGACTTCAAGAGCTAGGGGAGAGCCGGTCCAGGTGTCACCTTTTGACACAGCAGTACCCATGAGACAAAATTCTAAGATGCCAGTTCCAAAGTCCTTTATAGTCTTCAATTATTTTGCCCCCTGACTTTGGAGACACCCAGAAATGTGTGGCTCCTGGTTTTCAAGTCTTTATATGATCTGGCTTCTGTTTCTCCCTCTCCCCCCTGGTGGCCCTCACTCAGCTAAGAGCTTTCTGACTAAAGGGACCTGGAGCCAAGCAATTGAAAGCGGGGAAAGGACATGGATTTTTGGTACTTTTTTTAAAAAGTTTTTTTTTTTTTAATTATTTGTTTGGGTTTTTTTGTTTTGTTTTTTAAAGACAGGGTTTTTCTCTTTGTAGCCTTGGCTGTCCTGGAACTCGCTCTGTAGACCAGGGTGGCCTCAACCTCACAGGGATCCCGGGCCTCTGCCTCCCAAGTGCTGGAATTAAAGACATCTGACACCACCACCTGGCACTGTGTGGTTGTTTTTTGTTTTGTTTTGTTTTCTTTTTGTTTGGTGTGTGTGTGTGTGTGTGTGTGTGTGTGTGTGTGTGTGCAGTTGCCGGAAGAGGCCTACAAAAGGGCACTGGATCCCCTAGAGCTGGTGTGACAGTTGGAGCTGTGAGCTACCCAGTGTGGATGTTGGGGACTGAACTCCATCCTTTGGAAGAGCAATGGCTCTTAACCAGGGAGCCATTTGTGCAGCCCCTTGGAGGGAGCTTAGGTGGTGGTGGTGTTGGGAGGGTGCATCTCACTATTACTAATCTAGGCTGGATTCAAACTCCATGAGATTAAAACTGCTGAACCACACACTTGGCTAAAAAAAAAAAAAGTCAACCCATCCTGCATCTGTTACATTTTTGCTTGTGAGGTGCTTAGTAGCCACCTCACAGTTCGCTGCAGCTTTTATATAGGGTATTTTGGGTGAACATTGGCTGGGGTTCGATTTCCAGGGCCTTTCCGCGTGGAGGTGAACAGAGGTAGTGAGCACCCTGCAGGTCGGTGATAAATTCGGCCCTTCCTGTTGAGCTCTGCCTGGCCGCTCCTTCCCCCATCTCCCCTTCCGGAGGCCCGGGTTGCTCTTGGCATCTGGAACCCTCCTAAACCCTGGCATCACCCAGACTCCAGACCCCACAGGACATCTAGGGAGAGCTCGCGTGAACCACCTGGAGCAATACTACAGTGCAGCTGTGCAAGCCTCACGTGACCCAACCCCTGGGCTCTCTGCAGGCACACTGAGTGTAATAACACACTGCTGAGCTCCGGGTCTGCTCATTTAATTTGAAAGCCGGGTCAGAAGGGAGCTGCGCGGAGCTTGCCTAGGCAGGGAGACGCCTTCTCAGGTTGCCTAGTGACAAGGTTGGAGATGATGTCATCCCTTTCCCCCCTTTCCCCCCCCCCCCCCCCCGCCAGTCCCTCCCTTAACGGGACTCACAATACAGCCTCTGCTCTGTGGGCCCTGCGTGGTCGCGTGCTTTCACACGTGTCACCGCGCACGCTGAGCCGCACGTGAGGGGGAGGGGGCGGGGGCGCAACCCAGTGCGCTTGCGCAGGCCCGAAGGACTCGGCCTCCTGCAGCTGATGACGCTGCAGTTTCTCAGCCTTCCTGATTTGGGGAGCGCAAGTAGGTCCCGCAGCTAGGGCATCCCCTGCCGCGGCCTCACGTGCAGATTAGTAAAGTGGATTCCTCCTAATAAGGAGCAGGCGGGGGTATAATTGGTGGATTTTGCCTGGTGGGTAAAATGAATCCGGGCAAAAGGATGGGTTGTTTTAAAATAACATATTAAAGAATTATTTACCAATCCGCCCATGAAAAATGATCTGGTCTCAGACTTTGGCCTTTTGAAGTGACCATATTATTTGATTGTACAGTACTTCCAGCAACACATTTATAAACGGTCCAAAATAAATGAATTGGAAAGGGGGGAGGGGGAGGCTATTAATGCTTTTTACAGAATTCTCCCCAGGATGCAGATGTATTACTCCAGCACCCCCATCTCCTTGCAAATTAGGATTCCCACATGATGGGAAATTGTCTCAGGTAATAGTGACATGTGGACAAGTCAGGCAGTGCTGCAGTCTAAAAGGCACAGGAGTGCCGGCCTAGAGACGTTAACAAAACACAGGGTTTTGAGTTTGCTTTTTAATGACGTGTATGCATGATTTCCTGCAGTTGAATTTGAATAACTCCCCTCTTCTGGTGTTGATAACTGAGTCCCTCAAATCCTGTGGCCTTTGGTAATCAACTGCTATTTTTGCTAATTAGTGATCAAGTTTTCCACCTGACTCTTAGGAAGAAGACAAGACAGACAAGACGGTGATGCAATCTCTGTCTAGCTTGCTCTTGGCCTCCTCCCAGCCCGCCCTTCCCCCTGGCTGCTTGCTCCTGAGGACCATTTCCTCCCACAGAGTCTCCCCGTGCCAGTTCTTCAGCCTGCAGCACACCTCTGCCCTCTCCCACCGGAGTATCTGGATGGGTAAATTGAACATCTTCCCTGCTTTTTGTTTTTATTCAAATGCCACTCTGGACAGCTCCAGCAGGCAACATGTAGGCCAGTCCCATAGTCCCGTGTGTGTGTGTGTGTGTGTGTGTGTGTGTGTGTGTGTGTGTGTGTGTGTGTGTGTTGTGTGTGCCAATCCTCATTCATACTGTGCGGATGAGTGAGTGAAGGGGCAGCCATTTCGGTTGTGATTGCTTTCAAACACAACAGCGCTAAACTCAAAACTCACTCAGTGTTAGGAATCCATTTCCCCTGCCACCGGGGCTTCCTTTCCTGTGGGCAGCCCTCAGCCCCTGAATGGATCAATAATAAAGACTCAAAGATAGCATGCAAGTTAGGTAAGGAGACACAAGCTGCAGTCATCCTGTCCCTGCAAATGAAAGGCCCGGTGTGATTTAGAAGGTGAGGGGTTCCCTAAAACTTCGGATACACATTAAGAAACTTTACCGGGGAGGAGGGGGGCGCTTTGAATTTCTGTCCTGAGGTGCAGGAGGTCCTAGGTTTAATCCCCCCCACAGCTCAATAAGGACAAGATGTGACTTCACTTAGGCAGACAGGACCTGGACGCCTGAGGCAAGACCAGGTCAGTGGGAAGCCAGCCTCAGCCACGTGGTGAGTCCTTTGCTGGGATGGGTTACAGAGTGAAACCCTGCCTCAGAAAGAGGGGTGGTGGGGGGGGGGTGGGGACGGATGGAAAGAACAAAGAAAGAAAACATCTTCACCCCTGGTGGCAATGCGGGATGCTTTGTAGTCAGTGTTAACGAATCCGGAGAGATCAGAGAGCTTCCCTCACTACACGCGGGTTCCAGGAACAGACTTGGTGACAAGGGTCTTTACCCCTGAGCAGCTGCACCAGCCTGACCACGGTACAATTAACATCAATATCCAAATGATGTTTAAAATTACGTTACAGTTTATTGTTTATGAAATTCTGTAAACGTTGAGATTTAAAGAAGTCCCCCCCTCCCCCGTCACTTCTCTGCTTCTCACTGAGAGTGCCCGTCCTAGTCCTAGCCAAGCTTAGGACAAGCTTCCTAAAAAGCTGTACCCTCGAGTGGCCCCTGACCTCCTCGTGGATTAGAGGGACCTGAAGGTGACCTCTGGTGATGTGATGTGTACAGCCTGCAGCTGCTCTGATTGGCAAGCCAGGGCTTGTAACCTTTACCCTCATGTGTTGGTGGATCCTTAGGACCTGCCACAAGGCCTGGCACACCGGCAAGCACTCAGTGAAGGACTGTCACAGCCAAATCCTCCTCTCCGTTCCCACAGCCACTATCCTCCTTCAAGCCCTTACCCTCCCTCACCTAGGCTGTTGCAAGACTCTCGGGCGTCTTTTACCCAGTTCTCCTAACCATGCGCACAGCTAGCGTCATTAAAGTTCTAAAAGGCGGCATACGGAGACTAGTTGGGGACTCGCTAAGACAGGGACCTCCAGGCATGTCTAACCCGGTGACCTTGCAGTGTAACACTGAAGAATAATACATAGTTGTCAAAAACACCACGATTGGGTTATTTTGAAAGAAAAAAAAATACCAAAAGGCTCTATAGTGTTTTTGTAAGCTCGTGTTTCTGTGTTGAGCTGCACCCTCAGATTGCCTGGGGATTTGTGGGTCACCAGTCCTTGGTTGTCCAAGTGGTCCAGGCTCTGCCCGCTTCTGTTCTCTTTCTGATGTCTCCAAACCAAAGATGGGTTAACTCGATCCCCAGTCACAGCTCACCAGTGCCTGGCCCTCGGGCTTTGTGTCTTGTCCTTGGTAGAAAAGTTTCCGTTGAGAGGCCTCCCACGCACGCTTCAAAACCCCTCTGAAATTGTACCTCATCCGTGCAGTCTTGCACAACTGTCTCCTTTGTGCCCAGACCTTCCTTTAAGTCTCCACTTCAGGGATTAACATCTCATTTGTACGTGCAGGTGTGCGGAAGAAGATGTGACGCATACTATCGTCTGACGTGATGGCTTCTGTCATAAAAGCCACATCCCAAGGGCAGGACAGACAGAAAGTTCTTGCTGTGGCCTTCCTTCACGACTGACGTTCCCGCTCTGTGGTTCTCACACAGACCTAGGGTCCTGAGAGTGAAAGAGCCCTGGCCTCTTCTGGGGCTGCTGAAATGGTGCTACTCTGTCTGTGGAGCTGAGTTCTGTTCCCAGCATCCCTGTGGGACAGCTGGTGGGAGCCTGCAACTCCACCTCCAGGAGCTCTGCTGCCCTCTTCTGGCCTCTGTGGGTAGCACACACACACTTCATAACACAAACGTACACATCATCATCATCATCATCATTAGTCTTAAAGTATAACCCTTTCCTTCTCAGCTGGGGCTTTAGGAATACAGAAAACCTGATCACCTGTGACTCTCAGCCTTGTCGCTTCTGCCTTTCCCTTCCCTGGAATGACCTCTGACTTTAGAGAGACTCAGCTCATGTGAGTAATGTTAGCCTAGAAAAATGTCAAGAACAGTGTACTCAAGAGTGTCGACCAATAACAGCTCCATCGCTGTTGCAGCTCACTGCAGGGAGGTCACGTACACAGCCTCAGCCAAGATCATGTATACGTCTACTTCTGCGATGTCACCAGCTATTTCAACAAACGTCAGAACCTGCGTCACAAACAAAATGTGACTGTAAATGCGTGATTGTGCCAGGAGAAGGCTGGCTGGAGAAAAACGGGGTGCCTGCCCGGAGATGTTAAGTATTTAAACCCAAGAGTCCCTGAAGGGAGCCATTTTTGAAAGTCCCTGAGTGTCTTAGTGTCTTTAGATTGTCCTGTCATGGTGAGACTCCAAGCGATGTGTAGTTAATTGATCCCGTCCTGGTGGTGTCACGCTGGCTGCATCTCTTTTGCCTCTGCTTGTCCCTGGCTGCTGTCCATCAGATTGTTCACTTGGTCTTAGCTGCAGCTTAGGCTCTTTAATGACCCTCCAGACCTCTCTCTCACTTACCTGAAGACTTCTGCTTAGCTCCCAGCTCTCACTGTTAGGAAGCCACCCCCATGCCGTGGAGAGAGCCGGCCCCATCACCCCAGTCCTGAACCCTCACCAGTCACCTGCTTCTGAACCCTGCCTCTCCCTCCAGCAGCACAGGGAAAGGTTGTCCACTGCGCTCCTGCCAGCCTTTCCATTTTGCACACTGGCATTCAAAAACTGCCTTTTGGGGACCGACAAAGACCAAGGTCTCTTACTCTGTATATTTTCAGATTTTTTTTCTGTTCTTTATTTCTTTGATGCTTTCTGAAAGCTTATTTTGATGATATTTTTAAATCCATGCAAATTATCACGCATGAAGCCTCTATGTTAAGGTTGGCCTATCACCCTTGGGGTCACTGCTAGGGCAGGGGACATGCCCAATAAACATTTTGAATAATTATCTTAAAAAAAAAAAAAGAATGAAACTAAAGGCAGCAGCTGTCTAATATTTCTAGAGGCCCTGGATGAGTGCTGACTAGGAGTGATCGATCCACAGAGTCCTTTCCTCTGACTGGAGTGTGGGCTAAATTTGGAGGTGATAAGCCAGGCCGGAAGGCAGCCAGGGAGTTTCTCCTGGTTAGGTGGGGGCATCCAGCTGTGAGCTGGCTGCCCAGGCACCTCCTGCCTGTCCTCTCTGATTACCAAGGCTGGGCTGTCCTTCTGGGACTTGCAGGGGAGCAAAGGGGAGCCTCCGTGGCTGTACCTCTTCTGGCTCACAGGACCCTACTGCTCATTAGAAAACTGCCTTCTGGGGAAGGACAAAGGCTAAGGTCTCTTAGTCTTTGTATAGACATATTTTTTTTTCTGTTCTTTTTTCCCTCTAAAGCTTTCTGAAATGTATTTTAAAACCCACACAAGGGGCTAGAGAGGTGGCCCAGCGGTTAAGAGTATTGACTGCTCTTTCAGAAGGACCCAAGTTCAATTCCCAGCACCTACATGACCACTCCATCCGAGTCTGTAACTCCATGTCCAGGGAACCTGACAAAACACCAAATGCACATAAAATAAAATAATAAATTTTAAAATCACACAAATTATCATATATATTACATATGTTTAACCCCACTCTCAAGCTTTGAACAAGTAACTCATGTCTCATTCATATGTGTCCTTATTACCCTGTTGGCTTTCAGTCTTTACTTATTTGGAATTTTATGTTCTAAGCTATTTTAATGTTAATAGTAAGTGTTAATAATAATCTTGTCTTCAGTTTTCTCTTAAAATTTATCTTTTTGCTCTCAGCATTATTTATCTTTATCTTATACTTCATATTCTGTCATTTTATAAGCCTTTCCCAGAGTTCCTGGTTTTAAATTTTACTTTACTATTCCTTAAAGATTTAAAAATCTTTATTTCTTTTAAAAAAAGATTAAAAAAAAAATCATGGTGTGTGTGTGTGTGTGTGTGTGTGTGTGTGTGTGTGTGTGTGTGATTGCAGATGCTAGTAGAGTCCAGAAGAGGGCATCAGATCCCCTGGAGCCATAGTTACAGGTGGTCACGAACTGTCCAACGTGGGTGCTAGCAGCCAAACTTGGGTCCTCTGCAAGAGCAGCTCACACTCTTGACCTCTGAGCCATCTCTCCAGCCTACCTTCATTTACAACTTCTATGTAGTTTTAAGTCATCCGGCCTCCTCTGACAACATACAAAGCTTTTTGTTCTGTCTTCCTTCCTTTTGACACCACCGCTTTCCTTTCCCCCTCCTTCTCTTGTCCACGTGTCTGTCAATCAACTTGGGCTGAGCAGTTGAATAATGACTTCTAAGGTGCGCACTGAAGTCAGGGTGGCTCCTCTGCTCTCACCACCTTCACTGAAAGCCACACCGCAGCTGCAGCTTTTGCGTGAAGGCTCATGTGGACCGTGCTTTTTATGCTGTATTTATTTTGCATGCCGTATGGCTTAAAATTATACTAATTATTTTAATTAGGTTCTTTTGGAATAACTCGCCCCAGTGACCTCAAGCATTTGGGCATTTTGTTGTAACCGGGAGATAAGCTGCAGTGTGGGCCAGGCACCCTGTGCCAGGCCTCGAGGAAATTCCCTGGAGTGACTGGCATTCTTAAGGAGCTGGGCCTCACAGGCACCACAACCGCCAACCAAACCACACCCAAGCAAAAGTAACGCATATACGTAACATTCCTGGCGATTGGGAAGCAAACACTCTGTTAGCGCTTGAAACAGACATCGGGTCCTAGTTTGTTTCTGTTGCTGAGATACAGCAGCCCAGGGGAGAAAGGGCTTTCTTAGTTGACTCTTCAGGCCGTTCTTCCAGAGACATCAAAGTGGAAGGAACTTGAAGCAGCCAGTCACGTCACAACCACAGACGAGGGCAGAGGGAACCAGTGCGCATGCCTAGTGCTCTGCTTTCTGTAGCGTTAATACAGCCCAGGGCACAGAGCCGGGGAGCAGTGCCCCCAGCGGTACCACCCACTCTCTGGCTAACGTCTTCCCTCAACAAGTAAGGCAGTCAATGAAGGAGACGCTGGAGGGACATAAATAGACTCAGAAGGCAAAAGTGACTTCCCAAAATGGCAGCTTCTTGTTCCCAGAGAACATTTGCGTGAGAAGTGTTGGAAAGGCATGTAGGCAGGCGTCGAGGCAGACCAACGGGAAAAGGAGGACCCAGGGGCCCTTTAAAAGACCAATAGCAGGTTCGATTTAGTGGACTTCCTGCCTTAGGCCTCTCCCGCCTGGGATGTGTAATGCTGTAATGTTCCTTGTGGCTGTGGCTCGGTTTTCTGTCCTTCACAATTGTTCACTTCTTTGCTCGTGCCAGGGAACAAACTCAGCAATGCACTAGGCCCAGTCGCCTTCCCAGTCAAAGCAGTCCCTTACACACATGTCCACAGGCCAGCCTGATCTAGACAGCCCCTCCCTGGACGCCCTAGGTGACGCCGAGTAGAAGCCACCAGCACGCCTTGTTACTACACGTAACAAGGTCTAAAAGTGGGACCTAGGAAGAGAATCGTGTGGGTGTCTAGGAATAAGAAGGAAGCTACCCCAAAGGGAAGGAGCAGTCACCCTCGGGCAGCCCTCACTCTCCCTCAGCTGTATCTGTGGGCGAGACCGGCGAGGTAACGGAGCTGTTACTGGAAACGTGCTCTGCGAACCAGCTGCTAAGACATGCAGAGTTTCAGTAACTGTGAAACTTGTTGAGTCACAGTCCTGCACCTGGGCCGGAGGGACAGATGGTTTCGGTGCCTAGAAACGGGTAAGAAGCGCCGGTGTATGGCGGCGACGACGACGATGCCATTCTCAGGGAAAGAAAAGTAGGATGCAATTAAAACAAGTTCCTGAGTCACAAATTTGGTTTGAACATTCTCAAACTGGAAAGTCTTGAGGCAAGCCAGGCCCGAGACCTAGTCCATGGTCCCAGCTACTCCAGAGGCTGCGATAGTGGGTAGACTTTGCCGAGACTATAGCAGGAGTTTAAGGCCAGCCAGGGAAGCCTGGGAAGACGCGGTCCCTAAATAAAGACCACAGAGAGGGCGGGAGATGTAGGCCGTTGGTCCAGAGCTTATGCAGCTTGTAGAATGTGCTAGGCCCAAGGTTAATTTGCAGTACTACACACAGAAAACGGAAGGGAGGAGATGGAGGGGGTGGGGGGAGAAAGGAAGTCAGGGACAGGAAGAACACACTAAAGTCTTTCTTAAGTCCAGCCACTTCTTCGGGCTCTTCCTGTTGTGACTTAATTCTGCACAGTGCTCGGCATCGCTCAGCCTCTAGCCCCCACTTCCTAGCCGAAGCCGAAAACGCTGAGAGGTCCTAGAGGCCGATGTCTTTGTACATTTGTACATTTGAGGGTTTTTTTTTTCCCTCCTTTGATGGTGCTGCGTGTCTTCCACCCATACAGAATCCAGCTGAGCCTCTGTCGATGCTCAAGATCGCTCTGTCTTTCCAGCAGGCAACCGGCAGAGAATCTCTGTGTTGAGGGAAACCACAGGAAAACAGATTCAATTCAGGAGTGAAGAACCTCAGGTTTTGTTTTTTGTTTTAGGGGCAATCGCCAATCCTATTCATGTAGCTTACCTCATGTAGCTTTGCCTAGCTCCCAGACTCCCCACATAGCTGAGGAGGACTTTGAATTTCCAATCCTTCTGCCTCTGTGTCTCTAGCGCTGGGCTTGGAGGCATGCGCTACCACCCCTGGGTTAAGTGGTGCCTTGTGCATGCTAGGCCAGCTGCTACCTACTGAACCGAATCTCCAGCCTCATGAGTCCATTTAAAAATAAATAACTACAGATGTCGTTGAAACCATACAGCGATCAGGGCTTTGCAGGGTAAGCGGGCAATTGTCTGCTTTACTGTTTGTGGTCGGGGCGCTTTCTCATCAAGGCTGTTATTTAGGGGAGCTCTACATCCGCATTTCTCCTAGTTTCAGACTGTTGATATTCTCTCTGTGCACCCCTTAGCCGTGACGCCGTGCGGTTGATAGACTTTCCATCAGTCCAGAGTCACACCCCTGGAAATGGCTGTGCTGGCCTGCTCTCAAGCTGAACTTCTGAAAGGGAGTTTAGGGAAAGTGTGGGTAAGGGCTAGAGGGATCAGTGTGGACCAGCACAGCTCTCTCTTGCCAGGACCCTGCCTTGCAGCACCTCTGGTTCCTTCCTCCTGGGCCTCCAGGGAGTGTCTCCTTCTGATTGGTTTCTGGATGGCCGTAGAGCAGCCATAAGAGTCCTCCAGGCAGAGGGCCAGGCTGGTCAGGGGGATTACCTCTTTGGCTTCCAAGCCCTCAGGAACATGCTACAGTCTTGTTTTATCTCCATTATGTCACGACACTTTCCTTAAATAGTCTTCGCAGCTTTACGGTTAAGGAAAGAGGGCCACCACCAGGTGCTTTGACAGAGGTGATATTAATGTTAGATTTTTTTTCTGAAATTGATCATCTTGTTATGGCTATGAGAGAGCTTTTGGTATATTAATTTATTTGGGGTAAATGGTTATCAACTCACTTTCAAAGGATCAGTCAAAATATTAACACAAATACTTATATATATATATATATATATATATATATATATATATATATATATATATATATATATACACACACACACGAGAGAGGGGGGGGGAATGGTTTTTGCTGTTGTTGTTGTTTTGGGGCGGGTTTCAAGACAGGGTCTCTCTGTGTAGCCTTGGCTGTCCTGGACTTACTTTGTAGACCAGGCTGGCCTCGAACTCACAGCAATCCTCCTGCCTCTGCCTCCCGAGTGCTGGGATTACAGGTGTGTGCCGCCACGCCCGGCTGAGAACACAGAATGATACTCCAGACGTAGGCAGCATCGTCACTGTCACTGTGAACCTAGGTGGCATGTACGTGACTTGTGAAGTGCGTTACTTTTACTGAAAAGATTTTAAACTCAGGAGTAAACAAAACATCTCTGTGTTGGGGGCTGGTCTGATGTATCTTAACGCTAATTAATAAAAAGCCTTCACACCTGGGCAGGGCAAGCGAGATAGGCATGGCTACGGGTCCTGGGCTTGGAGAGGCAGGAAGAATCCTGGGATGAAGAGAGATCTAAGGAGAAGGAGGCCACTATGGGTTAGATGGAGGAGAAGCACATGGCCAGCGTGGATGGAAGATTTGGCCCAGAAGAAGAACATTAGCAAGTATATGGGATTATAGATGGGAGGGAGCTTGACAGAAATTTTTAGAAACGGATGGCGTGGGATTGGGGCAGGTATGGCATACCTGCCCCACTATGGGAAGTAGTTTAGAGGATTGATATCTGCCCTGCCCTAGGTTAACTAAGGCTGTTTTAAAGTACAACAGATGTCTGTGTCTTGATTGATTGCTAGCGGGTTATACTGCCGTAATAATAATTATAGGCCTGATAATAAACATTATTAAGCCATACCGGTATATTAACTGCAACATCTCTTAGTTAAAGTTTTCTATTGCTGTGATAAAAGACCACGACCAAAAGCAGCTTGGGAAAGAAAAGGTTTATTTCAGCATATAACTCAGGTTACATTCCATTGCTGAGGGAAGTCAGGACAGGAACTGGAATTGAAGCCACGGAGGGGTGCTGCTTGCTGGCTTGCCCCCGATGGCTTGTTCAGTGTGCTTTCTTTTAGGAGCTGTGCCCACCTACAGTGCACTGGGCTCCCCACACCAATAATTAGTTTAAGAAATGCCCATAGGCAATCTGATGGAAGCCTTCTCTCAACTGAGGTTCCTCTTCCTTACACATCTAGGTTTGTGCAAGTTGCCAAAACCAAACCAGCCAAACAAACAAACAAAAAACACAGGACAGTTCCTTTGAGCGATTCCCTTACAAAAGTTAGGAATATGGAAAGAGAAAAGAACATTGTTACTGTGGAGACGCCTGGCAGGCTCCACCATAGTTATGTGCTCGTGGTCAGCATTGCTCATGGTAAATCACATGGATTTCGGGCACACAGTGGATTGTGCAAGGAGAAGGCCGTTTCACCACCATAGTTTGCTCACTCAGATTCTTAACCCAAATTAAGAACTGGCATGTGTACACAGGTTAGGAATGTGGCTTTCTTGAGTGTCTGCCTTTGCTTTTTGTTGCCATAATAAAAGACTTAGCCAAAATCAACTCGGGAAGGAAACTGTTTAGCTCAGCTTACAGGCTGTAGGCCACTGTCATGGAGGCCAGGGCAGGCACCTACAAGCAGGAAGTGAGGCAGAGGCCACGGAGAAGTGCTGCTCACTGGCTTGCTTCGTCCGCTTCTCCAGCTGTTCCTCTTACACAGCCAGGGCCCAGCTGCCCAAGGATGGCACAGCCAACAGCGGGGTGGGCCCTCCGACGTCAGTTAGCCATCAGGGAAACGTGCCAGGGCCTGGAGAGTGGGCTCTGGGGCAGAGAACACTGGCTGCTCTTCCAGAGGACACACATTACACCCACATGGCAGCTCACAACCCTCTGTAACTCCAGTTCCAGGGCATCAGATGCCCTCTTCTGACCTCCAGGGGTACCAGCCTTGCATGTGGTGCACAGACATATGTGCAGGCAAATACTTACACACATGACATTAATTGTATCCCACAGACATGCCACATACCAGGAACCAACATGACGGAGCATGTTCCCCTTTCCCACGCATGTCAAGTTGACACCCAAGTTCAGCCACCATGCCTGCTGTGCCGATGTCCTGGATTAAATTCCAGCACTGCACACAACTGAGTATATAGTAACCTCAGTAACCTGTAACCCCAGTACCTGGGAGGCAGGAGGGTAAAAACTCCAAAGCTGTCTTTAGATACAAATGGAGTTCCAGGCCAGCCTGGGATACATGAGAAGTTACCTCAAAACAAACAAGCAAAAACAAAGAAACGCCAACAAAAGAATCTTCCAGAACTGATTTGTGTCCTGTGGGGGCCTTTCTTTAAATGCTGGTCCCAATTGGGTAGACATGGCCAGTCCGTTTTCTTTCTGCCTCCAGAATAGTGCCTGTCTCTAGGGTAGCAAAGCTGACATGTGAAGATTTTTCTCTAATCTCATGACTCAGAGTCATTTGTAGAAAGAGTTTCTTGGGTTCTGTTTGGTTGGTTTTTTGAGACAGGGTTTCTCTGTGTAGCCTTGGCTGTCCTAGACTCGCTTTGTAGACCAGGCTGGCCTCGAACTCACAGCGATCCACCTGCCTCTGCCTCCCGAGTGCTGGGATTAAAGGCGTGTGCCACCATGCCCAGCTGAAAGAGTTTTAATGTACAACTCAAAGCATAAATGCTGGTGTGACTGGATGCCACTCAGTCTTCAAGAGACCTTTAGGGACTTGTCGTTCAATATGTATTGCATTCAGATACATTTCACATACACACGGGCAGTTCCTGTCACTAAGAACTAAGGTTGTGCTGGGATTCCTCACACACACTGGGAACTGCCCACAAAGTAGAGGGCAGGAAGCATTCTGGGCCTGACCCTCGGAGACCGATTCTGGAAAATGCTAACTCATCGGCTACTGCTGCTTGTGGCTTGTTTAATCTCACAGAAGGACTGCTGGGTTGTTGGCATCCTCTTTTCAGTTCTGTGCTGTGACAAACAGCCCGACAAAAAATTAAACCCGGGGGTGGAGGGGGGAGTTTGTTTCAGCTTACAGTTTCAGGACTACCTCTGTCATTTTTGCTTGTTTGTTTAAGGGAAGCCGAGGCAGAAACAGAAGCAGCTCCTCACCTCACACCCACAGACAAGAGCTGAGAGAATCAAACTCACACGTGCCTCCTGCTTGCGTTTGTCTAGCTTTCTCTTACTCGGTTCAGCGTTCCTGCTTAAGGAATGGTGCTGCCCTTAGTGGGGTGGGCCAGCCTGACCCAGGCCATCCTCTGTTGAGGCGCACTTCCCAGGCGATTTTAGGCCGTGGCAAGGTGACATCCAACACTAACCATTGCAGACGACCTTTGAGTAAAGAGCGTTTCCCTGTTTCAATCAGCTCTGAGCAAGAGAAACAGTCACAGATGTATAACCCCGCTCTCCCTCTCAACAGCTGCTTTGTGGTGATGGGCTCATGGACCAGGCACACTTGAGACCTTGAAGCACACACAGGTTGTTCTGATGTTTAGGGCACACACTGGGCCACCAGGGAGGGAGGAATCCCACCCTTAAAAGCATCAACTGCTTTCTCCTCTGGGGAACTCTGTGGAATAGACATTTCTAGTGTGGGCACTTGTCATATATATAATATTTAATATGGTCAGTGTGCCCACGGTGCACGTGCTCTAGACACTAGGAACCACAGGTATGAAGTGTGGGGTGCTTTGTGGTTCCCGGACACACCCAAACTCACCGCACAGGTCCTTGGGTTTCTCCTTCCTTCCTTCCTTCCTCCTTCCTTCCTTCTTACCTTTTTTCTGAGACAGGATAACAGACCTAGTATGGACTTCTCTGTTACCTCAGGCTGGCCTGGAATTCATGCTCCTTTGCCTTGGCCTTAGTGGCCTGGGTGCCCAGATCATAGGCATGTGCTGCCACGCCTAGCTCTCCTGAGTCTTATGGTTGTAAAATCATGCCTGGCCCAAGGAAACAGGAAAGCCCCGAAGGATGGACAGACTGACCTGCCATTGCTAGCTTTTGAAGGTGGAGGAAGGAGTTTGATGCTAAGGATTGTTAAGAATGTTCTAGAAACTCAAAACAGCCTCCAGCTTACAGGCAGGAGCCTCAGCCCAACAGCTGAGGCCTCAAATCTTACAAACTGGAATGAATAGAGAATGAATCTTCCCCTTGGGCCTTAGGAAGGAATGCAGACAGCTATCAGCTTGACACGACTCACCCTGAGCCTGCACTGACACACAGAGGGTCATGGGTCCCGCTGTCTTACACACACACACACACACACACACACACACACACACACACGGGAATCCATCTCACACTGTGCACTAGGCATCCAAGTGTGTAGCAATGTGTTCTGGTTGTTAGATTACAGAGCAGGTCTCAGTAAGAAGGTGAAACTGGCAGTGAGTTAAGGGGGATGACAGAGGCAGCTCTGTGAGGAGGGTTAGGAAAAGACCATATTCCAGCTCAGAGAACAAGTTTTAGTTGGGAGCATGCCCAGAGTGTCCATGTCCAAAGAGCAGTAAGGAGCCCAGTACTTACCATAGACTGGGCACAGCAGATCCAGAAGACCAGACGTTAAGGCACCGAGACAGAACGGTCTCTCTTATGTATGATGACGTCAGACCAGACTCATCCCCCACCCAAGATGGGAGGATGGTAGCCACATTGACCTTTTACCAGTTGATGAATTAGAGGCTTGGCCCACTGCCCCCTGACACGCACGCCCCATCACTGGGCCTAGTCAGTGGAAGCTTTCAAACATACTAAGTTTGGCTGCTTCCATGAAGAAGAAGAAGAAGAAGAAGAAGAAGAAGAAGAAGAAGAAGAAGAAGAAGAAGAAGAAGAAGAAGAAGAAGAAGAAGAAGAAGAAGAAGAAGAGCCTACATCGTACCCTTGGCCTGACCAACATATCCTGGGATTACCCGACTTTCAGGAGCTCGTTGTTGGACCTGATAAGCAGGCTTGCCAAGACTCTGAGCACTTTAAAGGCCAGCATGGGGCCAGGGGGATGGCGGTAAAGGCTTGCTGCCAAACGTAAGAGCCTGAGCTTCGGCTGGAGAGAAGGCTTGGTGGTATAGAGCACCGGCTGCTCCTCCACTGGAGTTCGAATCCAAGCACCCACATGGAGGCCTACAACCATCTCTAACTCCAGTTCCAGGGAGTCTGATGATCTTTTCTGGCTTTCCTGGGCACTGCACATATGATACACAGCCATAAATTCAGGTAAAATATCCATGCACGTAAAATAATGTTTTTTTTTTTTTAATTTTGTTTTTTAAGAACACAAATTTGATTCCCAGGGCCCATGCGGTAGAACGAGAGAAGTGGTGCCAACAGTTTGTCCTCTGCCTCCACATGTGCACAGTGGCCCTGTGCAACAGGAAGCAACTTAAAGAGGGAAGGGTCTGTTTTTACTCACAGTTCCAAGGGACATGGCCTATCATGAGAGGGAAGTCGTGGGGCGGTGAGGTGGAAGTTTCTGGTTTCCTTAAAAACTCAGTTGTGCCACGTGATGTTTCTCTGGAAGGCGCCTTGTGAGAGGGCGTGTGGTGTTTTGCTGAAGACGAACACATTGAAAGGACGCGTGATGCTTCTCTGGAAGGCGCCTTGTGAGAGGGCATGTGGTGTTTTGCTGAAGACGAACACATTGAAAGGGCGCGTGACGCTTGGGAAGAGCGCAAAGAGAACCCCGCGGACGGCGAGGCCACACTCTCACCTTGCTACGCTGTGCAACGCTTTGCTGGTCTTCGCTGCTCTTCCCTTTGTAGAGAGAAACTTGACAGAGAACTTCTTGTGGTGTTCTGGTTGACTGCGGCCACTTCTGCTGACATGCGCAGATTCCACGGAGCCTTGCTCTTTCTGCCATCCAATGGCTTGGTGTTGTTGTTTGTTGTTTGTTATTGGATTGGACTGTTGGTATCCTGACAAGGAAGAGTGGAATTGCCCCAAGGAACTACTTCTAAACAGGCCCACAACCCCTTTTTCTTACTAACATTTTTCTCCCCTACAAGAAGGGAGGTAGAAGTGTTAAGAACACTAAATAAAGTAGTTTTTGAAAAGTCTAAGCCTCCAGGGCAGGGGGTTGACACCGCTCGTCAGTTGCGTCCATGGTCAGGAAAAAGAAATGAATGCTTTCTTTCTCTTTTCTGTGTGCCTGAGACCCCGGCTCATAGGATGAGGGATGCCCCCACTTCTTCTCTCCTCACGTAACTATTTTCTGAAACATTCACATATGCGTCAGGAAGTTTGTGTTTCCACCCTGAT